>NC_045573.1:14435000-14642500 GCF_009819795.1 Aythya fuligula
CATAAAAGACTTGTATAAAACACACTATTTTCTTTTTTGCATCCAATATACTGGTAAGTGAAGGATGAAATTTATATATAAATTCTATTTAAACGCTGGTATCCATAAATGCCTATCTTTGGAAATATATTTGATCCTTTGAGAAAAAAAGAGTTCTTAGCTCAGGTTTGACAGTGACTGCATACTCTGCAGCCTCTTTGGTTGGAAGGAGCATAACCCTGGTAACCATCCACATTGGGATGTAAGCATTGTAATATTTAGAAATTTAAAATACTTAGCTTTGATGGTGAAAATACCAAATTGATATGGGCCATTTGACATAACAGAATGTATTTCTCATTCATCTCCACTGAAGTAAAAAAGACACCTTATTTTCTTCTGTATGCTTATGCCCATTTTAAAGTCCGAGAATCCATTTTAAAAATCATTATGATTCTAATTCTCTCAAGTCAAATCTCATGTAAGAAAACATCTAGAAAGGGAAAATAATTAATTTAAATCTAGACTTATTTCCAGCTCTATACATTTCCTTCATATCCCTAGTAACATGGAGGATGAATTGTAAGTACTATTATACTATTATACATGCTTTAAAGTCATGACTTATTTTTAAAGCAACAGGAATTGGTATATTTTCCAAACATACTGTTTTGTTTTGTTTTGTTTTCTGATTATCTGGTATTACTGTAATGCTAAGGAAGGACTGTAAGTTTAGAACTGTAAGAATCACATTAGTTTTGGTGTAGTGCAAGCCATTAACTACAATGGGACTTACTGTGACCTTTTTTTTCCTCACCACTCTGATCCCCATTTACTGCTGCATAATCAACTATGTAATACACAAAACAGAGAGCATAGTGGGTCACCCATGGCAAAGGATTAAGTGGCCAAAATGCAAGGGGTTCTTCTAAGTAGGAGGGTACAACATATTGCTCAAGCTTTATTAAATTAGGTTTATATTTAACCTAAATCATCAGTGAAGTGATGAGCAAGTGGTATAATAAACAGTCATGGTAACAGTGGTTAAACATGTTACATCAATATTTTACTGAAGTTCGGACAAGCAAGATGGAACATATGGATAAATAAATATATTAAGCAATTTCCAAAGAAAGACCAGATGACTGTTCCAAGTCAGTATTTTTCATCCTATTGTTTAAACTATGATTCTTTCTTAAAACAAAAGAGTGGTGAAGTAATCCTAATGTAAAAAATGTGACCTTACTTAATCCCTGCTTCTTAAAAATAATGTTTTACATTTACATTAAGAGAATGCTGAAGTTTGTACTGTTATGTTAAGTAAAAATAGTATTTCAGAACCAGTAAAGTTTGTATTCTTTTTAAAATATGAAACATTCCTAATTTTTCCTTTATCTTTATTGGAATCCCACTTGAATAAATGTGTGTAATGTAAACATGAAATAAAATGTAAAAAAAAAAAAAAAAATCTTCTAAATCTTCTCTAAAAGAAAATAAAGTATATAAAATTAAATTGCAAAATTCTCTTTCTTGCAACCTCCTACATACACTTGATGCATATAAGCACAACCATGGAAGAATATATTTCCAAAGGGGAGAGAATCCATGCTCAGATATTATCTGGGAAAAATGCATTGAAATTCCTCTGTGATGAACAGACTTTTTCCTCCTCAGGGTGACCTCTACCTTCAGAATATGATGGTTTTATTATGATTAATAAATTTCATTTCCACAGAGGAAAGGAACAGTGTCAGCTTAAACTTAAAGCAAGTAGGTTTCTTTTTAAATGCTAATTTTTAAACACGCCCTTGCATGACACCAAATTTAGAAGCTCATAAGGTTAGCAGAATAGATTCTGATTTTCATGCTGAAAATAACACAGATTTAAACTATATTGTCACACTGAAAAATCAGTAAACTAGTATAGTCATATAGTCATTGGTTCACTTATTCACTATTATGCCAGCATACTTTTTTCTCATTAAATTAGTGGCATTTGAATGCTTTGTGATAACTTACCGTGGAAATATTCATTCTAGGTAAACAATTTACTAAAATTTAGAACATGTAAATGGCAAAGTTTTTACAATGACTTCATAGTCGAGGTGATTATCTATGCATCTTACAGAATATTAAATCAATGTATCAGTACTTTATTTGCACTTACAAATTCTTTACTCAGGAACACAACAGATGAACAATTGTGATGCACCAGTAATGCGAATCAGGTAAGTTTCACTATTTTTCAGTATGTCTAGAACAAGTATTCAGGACACAGCATGAAAAAAACGTGATGTTTGCTAGCATTTAGTTTTACTGGCACTGGTTTTTAAGTAGCTTGACCAACACCTTACTGGGAAATACTGGGGAGAAAAAATCATCATTGCAATGCTAACATTTGTAGCATTATAGCAGCAAACTCTTTACCAAAAAAGAAATCCTCATATGGTCTTCTCTACTCAGGTTATGTGTCATTTTTTTCCAATGATTTTCTGTAAAAGGTTTAAAATTGCTCAAATACTATATAAAAGGATATTTTGTTTTGCCCACTGCACAAACAGAAAAAAAAAAAAAAAAGAAAAAAAAAAAGAATTAAAAATGGTAACTGAGAGACATTCATTTTAGTAGTGCCTTTGAAATTGAATATCTTTCTTTAAGTCATCAGTAATAGGTATTACTAGAGACTCTTAAAAATAGGGAAGGTTTGCCTTTCTCTAATTTTTATTACCATTTTAGGTTTTTTAGTTCTTTGTTACTGTGGTTGTATTTTCATATACATCTAGGACAGACAATCTGATACCCACTGTAGACAGTTGGAAGATCTTTAATAACACATCTACTATAGGGTTTAATGACAACATTAATAAAGAAAAAAAATCACACTATAAAGTATACAACAAGTTAAAACATTTTCCTCTGTTGTTAAAAATCATAAAATGAGATATATTTTTTAAACTTTTTAAAGGATCTGATGTGCATAGATTTCTGAATACTATCACTTCCCCCCACTTTTTAAGACTAGATATTGATAGAAGAACTGCAGAAATTGATGATTCCATTGTCATATAAAAACAGAAGTTAAAAATTTGATACTACCTCAGCCAGTGATCAAGTAAAAATTAAAACTGAAAATAATATAACAAACTAACTGCATGATCTTTTCCCTTGTTGCTTTCCATATTACAAGCAATGCATATGTATCCTCTAGGAAGCTCATATTTCTAACTCTTCGCAATATTACCCATTTACTAGCTTTGATTTTAATTGAACAATCAAATCATAAAATTGCCGCTTCTTCAAACCTGTATGTGTTGAGTCTTCAAAAAGTATAAACTTACACAAATACTAGTATTTCCACTTATTACTAAATTTTACAAAAAGGCAACTGAACAAGTTAGCCTTAGCTAGGTAAGAAAAGGTAGAATACAATGCAGAGTGGTTCAGTATTCCTACCCTAACTGTTCACCTAGGAAATGAGTTCTATTGCAGGATGTGCCTCTTGCTGTTCACAGCTGGCATAAAAAGGGCAATCCAAATACTTCCTCCATTAGACCTTGATGCAGAATTGCAGTAAAATTGTAGACAAAAGACATGAAGATTTCAGTGAAGCATTGGAAGGAATACAAGGAAAGCAAGTTACCTGGCCTTATCCAGATAAATGATTCCAGTAGCTAACCAACCTGTGTTTTCTCTTGGTCACATGACTATTATGATACCAAAACCAGGTGACAGCAGCAGGAGCTCCTTTGTATCCACACCAGTTACATAACATATTGCAGTATTTTAACCTCAGTTGGTCATCACTGTGCAGCAGTGGTTGTCCTTTCACTTAAAATTCTCTACTTATCAGCTTATGGTGTCCAAGGCATCTGCAGCCAAATATTTTTAATACTTTTGGATATTAATACCAAATAACTTTAGGCATTTAAATCATGCAAGTAAGCAATGAGTCTCTCTAAATAGCTTGTAAGGAAATGAGGAAAGAAGTCTGTCCTAAGTTTTTACTTAATTCTGAGGAAAAAGTTTGAAAACCGCTGATAAAAACAGTTTCCAGTCATTTTCCTTGATTGTAAAAGTTAAAAATGTTAAAATCCACTACAAAAAGTTTTAAATGCATAATACCAAACATTAAGATAATTCTGCAGGAGCATAAAATATTCCTTTGCATATAATTTTCCTCTTCCACTACTGATAATGCTTTACAGTGTTGTGATGTGCAGCAGAAAAAGACTTGGGAAGATGTATAGACAGACATAGCACAATGAAATAGTGAATCTTCAAGGTATACTGCAGTGGTAACCTCCTGTATATATTGAAGACCATGCAGGATTTCCTGTTAGTATAGCATTAACATTCCTAGGTTTTCACAGAGATAAAAAGTGACCATAGTCTATAATGATAATCAATGATCATAATAATAATAATTAAAAAATCATGATAATAATACATCATGATAATGAATGATTTCAACAAAGGGATCTTTGTAAATACATTAGTGATAACATTAGAAGCAGTCTACATTTTTCTTCCAGTTGGAGCCAGAAGAAATTTTAAAAGCCTATTCAGATTTATCTATATGCAGGGAAGAATTTCCAGCTCTTGATGTTACTTATGTAATATCTGAATTTGGCCAGATAATGAATTTGGCCCATTATTAATTGGCTCACTAATTATTGCTAATTGATGCATCCTTTGCAGAAATTTCCATCATTGGTGTTCAGACATGATTTTAATTTTTATTTCTGAATGACAACCTACAGCTTTTTTTGAAGTCTGTTATATGTTTACCGTCATCCAAAGTTGAGCTGTCACCTTGTTAAACATTTAAAAAAATATGATTGATATCAATCAATTTGCAGAAATACAGAAATGCAACAAACTGCAGCACAGGTGACATCCCTCCTGAGCTGGCACTGAATCATTACTATATAACAACCCTTAAAAGCTCTGTCTCAAATTTCAGTCTTGCTGTCAGGATTTACAAATGGACAAAGGCAGATTCCACTCAAGTCTGCACTTGATGTTTGCTTAAAAATGTAAAATAATTATGTGCTACCAACAGCACCTTTTTGTATAACCTCTCTTCAATAAAAAGAGACTTAATTTATATACCAAAATAAAAAACCACTGGGCAAACTGAGGCTTGCCATCAGGTGACACCTTGCCATCAGGTGACACAAACTGTTGTATTTCAAAGAAAAACAAGCATTTTTATTTTTATTTTTTTATTTATACAGCATTTGTCTATTACTGCTGCTGTTATATTTTGTGGCAATAAACCCTAAATAAATTCTGATCTAGTTCAGTAACAAATACACCAGACAATTCTTACATTACATTCTAAAGCAGTCTTTTTTGCTTGTGTGTAAAGTTCAGTATTACACAATAACATTTTTTTTTAATGTTTTAAATGTTACATATAATAACCTCATGATATTCATACTGAATCCTTGTTTATTTAATTTACTAGTATATAATCATACATACAGCACACACACAAACTGCCTTTCATGTGTCCTGCTTTCAGTCTATGAGAAAAAAAATCTATTTGTTTCATTAAGTAATAGTAAAAAACAAAACAAAATAAAACAAACAAAAAAAAAAAACAATACAGGGAATGCACACATGCTTATATGCACTTGTTGAGGGCAAACATGGATTATTCACTATTTCTGTTTATCAAAGGAACTTCACATTGCAAATCCTCCATTTACAAATCACAGAAACTCAGCTTTTCTTAATCTTGTCGTGTTGTCACAATTGACTAGCCATGTGAACTGACCTAGAACTGTAAGCATAGGGAAGGCAAGCTGTCAAAGAGATAATGACAAAGATGCCAAAAAGGTCTGCCAGTGTTTTCAGTCAGTGAGAAAAGGAATTAATCAAATTTTAAGAAAGAAGAGCAGAGAATAATCAAAGCATTTACTGATTTTTATCAACTGATCCAATAGCTGAACATCTTTACCACAGAACTACTAAGAGCAGTAACAGCAGTAACAAAAAGAATTCCATGTAAGCACTATTTACAGCAGCAGTAAAGGGAAGTTTGAAGCACCAACAAAAAGGACACTTGAATTTATAGAAATTTAATAATGTGCATTAGTACAACATTCCATAGTTTTTCCAGTGCAAAAACTTCAGTATCTGCTATTTTTTCACAGGGAAAACCTGTAGAGACTTAAATAAATGCTAGCATGAAGACCTTACAAATGCTCCTTCATCTTAATTTTTTAATTCATCTGATTAGTGGAAGAGATTAACATAATAATAAAAGCATTTTGTAGAAAATGGTTATTTTCCTAAATTGCTTCATGAAATGAAATCAATCCCATAGGCAATGATACTAAGAAAGAAACCTCTCACTACTGAACCTATGTCTTTACACAATAATTCAAAAAGGCTGATGCAAACCTCCCTAAAACTGCTTTTTTTCCAAAGCAGCTTGTATAATATCTAATGTTTGGAAATTCATTTGAAAGAGTACAATGTGATCAAAGTCTCCTACCAGAAACCTAATATGTCAATGAGATGTATGCAAGGATGTATGGCAAAATTTGACCAGATAAAATTATTTACGTACATACATAGCAGAGGTAGACCACAACAGGTACCTTACCCATTCTAAACACTTTGTCAAATATTAATTTGCTTTTAAGGAAGTATATCCATATACTATTGTTTCATGACTTAAATTTGTGGTAGTGTTAATGTTGACAGGTAGTATACAGGAAAATTGCCATGACTTGAGCAATTGCCTTAATTAAAAAATGCCAATATTTTTTTTCAAACTATTTTGATAGTATTAATGTTTGCCTCTTCACACTGCCTTTTTTATGACATGTTTTTCCTAAATTGAAAATTGAACATTTCAGAATATTTGTTTTGGAGACTGTTTCTTTCTCCAAAGGGAGGCCGAAAACTTAACGCAGGACTATCAACTTCTAAAGCTTTATAACACATTTCTTTTACACACACACACAATCCCACCTCCTAGGGATTACTCTACTCAAATTTTACATAAATAAACACAGTTACAATTGGACATATATTATATCCACTTTTACCATACTTCATTCCAAATTCAGGCTTACATATACCTTTTTCCTTTGTCTCTGTTATTTCAAAACCATAAATTGTATATACACTTGGGAGAAAAAATAATATCAGCCGTGTTGATATATATAAATAATGTCACACTGGATTTTAAGAGTGGTGTAAATATGGAATAATGATCCTGTTCCATTTTAACACAAAAATCATAAAATGCGATACGCAGGTACATCCTAGAATGAACTTGGTAAAGACACTAGAAAATATTTTTTTCTTTATAAACTATGAATTTTGACCTTACAAAATTTAAAAGAAAAAAATATATACTGAACACTGATTTGAAAAAATCATTAAAAATATTAAAGATTCAAAATGAAAAATGTTCTCTAACCAACATGTAAATAAACCATAGGTTTACTCTGGGTTTCATTCTGATTTATAAGGAGACTGATAGGCTAAGATCCATTTTGCTTCCATCAGGCAGAAAACTCAGGATTAATTCTCCTCTAATATAACCATTGTTAGAGTTTTGCTAGAGGAAATTCTTCAGAGATCCTTGTTTAAAATTCCATCATCAAACTGAAAGCAGGTTTCAGATAGTTTCCCTACCTCTGATCTAGTTTAGGTCTGTTTGCATACTCTTTAATCATGCCTGCCAGAGAAGATCTATCCCAGAAGCACAAAACTTCTCTTCTGAAGAGTAATTATTTTTAACTTCAAAATGCACTGGATGAAAAAGCAAAATATTTTAAAATTTCCCACGAAAGGATCCCTCTGTCACACACTAGTATGTCTTTCCGGTGTATAATATTCACGCAAGAACAAATACACATACAGAAATAGAAACATGTATATTGACACATTGGCAATAGCCTTTCATTTTGGTTTTCAAGATTACTTAATTTCCTAAACTAGGAAAAATAATCTCATGTAGTTGATGGTTATATGTCCTCTGGCAGAAATGATAAAGCATTAGGAAGAGATGAGTGATTATTATCAGCAGAATCACCCAAGACTTCCCATTTCTATTTGATGGTAAAGTTCCAACCAAAAACTTACTTGTTTTATTATTATCTGAAATCTACAAACACTTATATTCTTTACAAGGAAACAATATAAATGTATATATACTCACATTTCAAACACTGAGCATATTATCAGAACTTTCATCTTAAATCAAGTTTGCAAACACTTGAATTACTGTAATTGAGTTTAGAAGCACTACTAGCATATAAAATTGAATCGTAGGTGTATTGCATGCATCTGAAAAACCACATGACTGTCAGCTGCTGTTCTGAAAGATTATGTATCTATATTTACTTCATGTATTAAAACACAGAACATTAGATAACAAATTAGTTCAAAGTCAGCCTACTGATTTGAAAGACCAAACACAATTTTGGCAATTTGTACCACACAGAAATATGGGCCAGAGTATGATTTTTTTTTAATATAGCCAGAAGTCCTTTAAATTCTGTCACTAAAATTTAAATATACAAGGAACGGAAGATACAGGGTTGCTCCGTTTGATCATATAATAAAAAAGGCACCTACAGTTACCTATCATTAATATTTCTCATACTGTCAAGAACATACCTAACAAAAACACCCTATTTATTGCAACAATTCAATAATTTAATTTATAATAAATATATTTAAATATATAAAAATATTACTGGTAAATTTATAATAATTTACCAGTAATTTACTGGTAAACTGAAAAGTTTTAGTAAATATACACAAAAGTCCATTTTCTTCTGTGTACAGTCCACTGAATTTACTGATGAACAAATATATTATATTATTGACTGGAATTCCAGAGTAGTGATTTACAGCATATGTATAGTATAGTCTTGGATACTTGAATTCTGTGTGAACTGAGGAAGAAAATGTCTACGGGTATAACTAATGCTTAGAAGCGTTCACTCTGTAAAAGAGGGAATTGTTTTCAGGACAAGAAAATTATTAAAGACCACATGTCTCTGTCAAGAATTCCAAGTTCAAAAGTTGCTAAAATGAGTTTCTGCATACTTACTTAGTAAGGCATTGGTTTATAAATTAGTAGTCTAATGAGTACTCAGCTCACTATAATCCAGAACAGGTGAAATAAATGAATGCCAAAATACAAATCTAGTGAGACCAAGAAAGTGTTAAATGTTCTCAAAATGTATTCTGCTAATAATTCGGGACTCTGAAAAATTCATTTTTTATTTTTTTAGAAAGGAAGAACTTTTCAGATTACCAAAAATGCTGTGGCTACCATACAAATCATAACAATCTCAGCATATTGTGGCTTTAGCTATGGTCTTCTTTTTCATAAATACATGTTTTTTATTTGTTTCTCTGTAGGTCACTCTAGGATAAGCAGAAAACTCATCACCTTTATATCTGTTAATGTACAACTCTGTATAAATAAACATTTCTTAATACCAACATTTTGTTCACACTATATATCCTTTCATCCTTCAGTACACACAGCTCCATGAACTCAGCAGATTTTTTTGTGTAACGCTATCAGCAGAATACGGCCCAACACTGTTACTAATTATTTTGGCTTTTGACTTCTTATGTAGTGACATAACATCATCCTTACCTGTATTAAGACTAAGATTGTTCAACATCTATTACTTAAAAGACATTAAATCCCTTGACACATATTTTATATTTATAAATTACCATTAGTAAATACTTTTTGAAAACATTTTTCATTCTTCTGTACCCAACATGACAGTATACCAGCAAAGCAGCTAAGACTTTTTACTTACTAGAGAGTGATCCTCTGAAGACACAGACCCCTCTCTCCCACTATCTTATCCATAGGATAGACTTTGTGAGTGCTTTAGGGTCTGCAGTACCCTTGTGGGCAATATTTGCCCCCAAAGAGTTGAAAACTGTTAAATCTATAGCACTTACAATGTCCTACATAGATCTATCTCTACCTAACTTACTCTTTTCATTTGTTTTGTTTTGACTTTTTAAGTCACAATCTTGATTGTACTGCACATTACGTTTTTATGAGAAGGCTTAACATATCCTTATTTTTCTAGGCCACATAATATTTAAACTGAAAATAAAACACCAAAGTCAGCAAAATAACCTAATGTCTTTTATATGGCAGAACCTAAAGACTCAAACTACAAATTAATGAAGCTATTCCAAAAATTTATATTATGGACTTTCCTATGCTTTCTCTTACGATTAAATGCAGCATGTGAAAAAGGATATTGAGACCTGGATGGATGCATCAAGAAGTATCAATGATTGTTACCTGCAGAGGTGTTACAAGAAATTTCATCTGCTGCAACGAAGACGAATTGATTTCTGCAAGAGAAGATAAAATTCACAATACTGCTTGCTGACTGGGAAATGTGCTAGCTGCCAATTGACTTGATGTTTACAGATGGGGTAGGGTAAGGGTGCTTAATTTTAATGAATGTAGCAAGAAAAAGTGTTGACGTATTTCAGTACTATAGAGTTTACAGCGATCATGAGGTAGACATGCTGGGATCTTTTAAATGAAATAATGGTGACATTTGGGTATGGACTATGTACAAACTCTTGCATTGGAAGCTTCATGTTCAGTGTTACAGGTATGTCGTGTCAATATATTTATGAAGTCTAACAAAAATCAACTTATATTTATATAGATATAGATAGATATTAAAGGGAACTAATGGAAATATGTAAAAAGTGATACTTTTTTTTTTAATGCAGTTTATTTCATATATCTTAAAGGAAAATTGAAAGTAAAATAACTTTATATGTCTAAATATGATTGCAATCAGAAAATGAATTTTCTGTGATTTATATATAAAAAAGGACATAGTATATTTTCATATACTGTCATCCAAAGATATACAAAAGTGTTTTTTTCAGAATCTCATGAGAATAAACTAGAGGTATAAGCAATTTAATATAAGCCTTCTCTTGCAAAATTCTTTTTTTTTTTTTTTTTTTTTTTTTTTTTTTTTTTAACCAGGTAGCATAAAAAGAGAAATGCTAAATACAGTAGTATTTCAAAATCTAGGAAACTCCGTTATAGTAGAAATCCCAATTTGGCCTTTTTGAAGTCAAAGCAAACAGGATATAGGTTAATGGAAACTATATTTAAGTATTAACATCAAGTGATTCCTTTATATGCATATGCATAGCTTCCTTGGATGATGTTTGTGTTGTGCAGGAGTAGTAAAGAACATGGGTGAAATTATTTGAGTGCTAGTTTGCTCTGAATTGCAGCTAGCTCCTCCAGCCTGCACTGCATGGTGAAAAAAGAGAGTTTTGCACAGCTTTAATGCAAGAGTCTACCAAATAAAAACTAGAAGGAACTACATCTATCTCGTACTGAGGACTACTGGAAAACTCAATTCTGTAAAATAATGAAAACTGTGTCAAGCATTAAGTGCTCTGAAGCTCCTATTGAAAACTATTCAGTTCAGGAGCAAACATCTCTTAGGTGTAACAGAATCTTGAAGACCTAAGTGAACAACAACCATTTCTATTACTTCACCTCCGGTATATTAAAGACACTTGAAATTCGAGTTTAAAAATCTGCGAACCTGGTTACTTAAAAATTCACATGTTGAAAACCAAAGAAACAAAACAAAACCGAGGGATCATACTATAGGGACAGGAACAAGATTAAGAACAAAAGCAGTAGTTTCTTACTGCCTCTATCTCAAGAGTTACTAGCACCTATCATCTAGCATAAATGAACGTAGTGACCAAATCTTATTTTTCAACTAATTCCTACATTTTCAATTGGATGTGTAGTTTGGTAGTTTTGTTCTTTATTTTATCATCTACAGCAATTTAACAAGCTAATGAGATCTATCTTGTACACAATCTTAAAAAGATATCTATATTTAAAAAAAAAAAAAGGGGGGGGGATAAATTTATTATAATAAATACAAAGCTACTCCATATTTAATAGATAGCATACTTTGTCACTGAAGTTAACTCATACCACCTCTTTTATTGTCACCTCTTGTGAAAACTACATGTAAAGAAACAGATTATTTTTCCTAATAGAAGCAATTCAGACTTACCAGTTACTAGCATACAGAAAATCCTTTTCATTTATGTCTGTGAAGTTATAAAACTGTCTTTCCATCTAATGAAAACAGCCAAAAAAGTGGCCAAGAAACTCTTTGTCTCAATTCAGAACATGTGTTCACATGCAACATTGACTCACAGATGCTATATCTTCAGATGCCAAAGTACAGAATTATCTGTAAGAATAATATGCTAGTTTGGTTATTTACAGGACAGCAGAACACTAACTTCTATTTGTTTTCGTTTGTTTGAAACAACAGATGCTACTGAAACTGCTCTAAATTCTCACCTTTTATTACCAACTCTCCAATAATTACTGATAGAAAATGCATTAAGAAAAAAATAACCTGAAGTGAAAGCTATCAAAAAAAAAAAAAATCTACCCAAAACATTCCCTGTTATACTGCTTCAATTTACATAGGAACATACTATCTTTGCTATATTTTGCTTTTGTAAAATTTATTTCACAACACTACAAATCAAATTTGAAAGTAAGGAAGAAGTTGCATATTATTGCACACAGGAACTGTGAGAATGAAAATGATACTGTATTAATCTATGGGAAGATAAGACTAAATTGTAGGGTTCAGTAAACTAGTTAAATTTTTTGTAATATCTATTTGTTATTGGTAACAATTCAAAGCACTTGTTTAGTAGCTTGATGACTTTAATGTTTTTACAGAGACAAGTTTATAATTTAGCTAAATAGTGTACTATTATTTGCATAGACTAGAGGAAGAACTGAGAATCAGAAGTTCATGTGTCTCACTTGCTGTCCAAAGGACGTATTATTCCTTAGTGTGGAGAACCCTTAATTTACAGGACTCCTGAGTTCAGCTGACCTAATGATGCATCATATTCCATTTATCTTACAGCATATGAAAAGCAGACCTGGAAAAGGGCAGCTAACCCAACCCAGTCCTTTGAAAATGTGTGATTGTTTCCTTAAAAGACCAATTACAAGCACTAACTGCAGTGAGTGTACAAGGCTTAACCTCATGAGTAAGGTATGTTGGAAATTCAAGATGCATTTTAGGTTGTTTTAATGTTGCTCATCATTTCTACACTTTCTGTTGACTCAAAAAGGTAATATATATATATAGGTAGAGTCCAACTTTATTGTAAAATAAGCCCTACTCAATCTTTGAACAGAAACAGAATTAATGAAAACAGAATTGTTTCCATTAATTTAGTTTACGTGTTAACAACAAAGGCAAAGGACAAAATTTTTACTGCTCATTGTTTTATACTTCAGGTGTAAAACCCCCACATATTTAAAATAAATAGGACTTTTTTTCTCTTCTTTAAATATATATTTTTAAATTGTTACTAGTTGTAAGTGAAATAAATGGCCATATTGAAAGAGTAACATGAGAAATACATTGATTTGATATATACATTTGATGTATACATTCAACATGCCAGATATTCCCACCCTGGGCTAAATGCAATCCTTTTAAGTGCTAGAGCAGTACCCTTAAACAACTTGAGCTCTCTGATGTAAACCTAGACAGTGTGGGTCACAAAAATGTACTTCTGGGTCTCAAAATGGCCATATTCCATCTGAGCACCTATTTCCCAGGGGCAAATGCTTATGCGTGACGTTAGTTCTCCTATTTCTATATATCAATTTCTTGTTTCTTCTAGTAAATTGAGAACTACCACAGATTTTTACCAGTATGGTAATAAAAATGTTTTTAAAGTCAGAAAGAACTGTTTAACATTTAATATATTTCTTGAATTAGAACAGAAACAGAGGAAGAGGACTGCAAATCTAATATTGAGTGATTTTTATGTTTGCTCTTAATTTGGGGCTATTGAGCCTCCATTATTCCAGTTTTCAAAAAGGTTCAGCAATGTTCTATTTTCCTCTGCTCCTTCCTCTTGCCAAAATGGTGCATATATCCATTATTAGGAAGCTTTACTTAAAATCTTTTTAAGATTTTACTTAAATCTTTAATTTACTTAAATCTTACTTAAATGTACTTAAAAACAAACATTTATGACTTTTCTTCAAACTTTTCTAAAAATTCCTTAAAGTTTCTCATCTTTGTAAAGACTAATACCATCAGTTATTTGAATGACAAGTAGATACCAGAAAGGACAGATGCATTCTTGCTTAAACCAGAATGGTATCTTTGATACAATACTGGAACATTAGGTTCCTTCACATACAGAAAATTGGGAGCTTCTCCTCACTGAGAAAACAATGTGAAACTTTCCTCAGATGCTGCACTACTTAAATACCAAAATTCTGATAATTCATTTACACATAAATATATACAATTATTATCATATTCTCTGTATCTAATTAGACTTAATGTTTAGTTTAGAAGTCTGTGGCATCTTAAAGTAAAATGGAGCTCAGAAAGAGCAGCATCTTACAATGGAGACTCTGTGGTACAGTACGAAAATAACTGATCTTGTCTGACCCATAGACGATTTGGCATTTTTGCTAGTACGAAAATTCAGGACATGGAAGTGGAATATATCAACAGATTCAGAGAATGGATCCTAGACACATTATATATATATAATGATTTGAGGGATCTAAACAGTATGGAGCACTAATCCAGGATAATTTCAGGAGAGAAATCTTTGAGTGCTCCCCCGAATAGTTTCCTTAAAATTGCCCTAGCCTGAGAAAGGAAGTGCTCTTCGTGCTTTGCCTGCACTACTACATATTCTTAAAAAAGCATCAAACTATTACTACGTTTTCCTTCCTGCAGCCATTGGTCCTGATATTTTTTCATAGGTACAAACGTATGTGCAGCCCTGTGTGTTGGGAAATTTATATACTTAGGTGACTGTGGATTAAGAGCCTGTTTGCAGGGCACATGTGACAAACTACCAAGTGTTGCCTGTGTTCTTTCTTCTCCCTAAAAGACTGGATGACAATTGAATTTTCATCTAAAATTTAAAAATGTAAAAGAAATCACAATAATCATGATACAATGGTTATGTTTCATATACCAGAATTCTTGGACTTTACTTTCTAACTTCAAAAACTAGACAAGAATCATTTTGCTTAATATAGAGGTGCAGCCCACTTACAACAAAACAGTTGAACAACTGCTAAAAAGAGCGCAGAGCCATGGAGAAGAGGAAATTAAGATGAAAGCAAACACAATACTGAGCAGAAGTTACAGTGGGAAGATTTAGACTACATGTAATCAGTGACCATCATGGGGTTTGCAAACGCAGGCAGTATGTAGATGTCATGGATCAGAACCTCAGCTGATAACATTGATGCAGCTTAGCAGAAAGCACTGACTTCACTGAAGATATTCCAACTTCAACTCTCCATAGTATAGCAATGATTTTCCCCAGAGGTACTATATATGGTAAATCTATATATTTCTCCATTCTGTTATTAAAGATACCTTATTTTTTCTTAACGTCTAAACTTTAAGACTTCAGCATTCTTCTAGGACTCTTATGTTGAGGGTTATTCCATTGTAAATTATAACATAGCTAACAGTTGGCTGGTTGAAAAGTTTCAGAATTTCCCTTTAAAATAATTTTGTGAAGTCTTCCCCAATTCCTTCATTCTGATCTGCTATATTTAAATATTTAGACCATTAAATAATTTAAACATTGATATTAAAATAACTATAGGAAATTTGATTTTGCTATTATTGTGCTTTATATTCCCATTTCTCTAAGATCAAAGTACATTATCACACTCAGAGCATTTGAATCACAACACAAAGACAACTAAACAACTTTACAGCCATACTCATAAATTACATTAAAGTAAAAATAAAGCCATAAACAGGAAGTATTTCATGATGTATTCATTCAGTGGTATCAAGCACTAGTCATAACTTGGATGACCTGATGTGCCTTAGGAAAGTATATTTTACTTTTAGACTAAGTTCTTCAATGCCAGATTCTTCTCACCTATGCAATTTTTTGTTCACCCTAATTACTAACAATGATACAAAGACAAAGGGGAAAATCAGATATTCTACTTTCACTTGGGCATTCTGTTTTCAGTTTGAAAAGATAATGCATCTCCCACTTTCATTCCTGACCTTTTAATTCAATGCTTGTTTCTGAAATTTTTAGGCAGGCCTTGAGAGCATATGGAGTAAATCCCTGCATCAAAATAAATTAACAGTGCTACTTCTGTAAATATTACCTCCCAGAAAAAGGATTCCTTGTTGCCCAAAAAAAGGCACCTCGTCCACTGGCCATGACTCAGCTGCCATTCCAGAAGATCAAGTGTCACGTCTACCTGTGTGGGTGTCCCACATGCCCTAGAGTGTCTCAGATTGCATGAGATGCCTGCTTTCAGGTGGCTTAACCAAACCCATGATTGGATTGCCAGATCAGGCAATTAAATTAGCATCTCTGCATTGTACAGGACATTTCAGCATGATTTAGCCAATGACAGGATGCCTCACAGAATTTAGACTGCCAAAGGCTGTCAGAGACAGGAAAGTCAACAACTCTCTTTCATTAAGGTTTCTCCTAGCTACAGTCACATAACTTCTTTAACAGCAATAATTCGCTTTAATACCAGAAAGCACTTTTGCAATTGTGAAAAATACATTTTCAAGATAAAAATAAAATTAAAAAAAAAAAAAAGCATATATAAGAAGAAAAAATTCCTAACTCTTCTGGACACTAACTGAAAGGTGCATTCTTCAAGACCTGTGATATGCTCGTATTAAATTATTTATTTAGAGAAAAAAAAAGATAGTTAAGAGAAAAATGGTCAGCAGATTGTAACTTATATATCAAGGATTCACCTACGACAAGATTTTTTTTTAGTTCTGCTACTGAACTAAAGCAACTAAGGAATTTACTCAAACACTGTAAGGTGAGAGACTCATTTTAGCATAGCCTAATGTTAATACTGTATGGTGCATTAGGGAACCAACTGCATACACTGGAGATACAACTCTTCAGACTTTTCCTCTCTCTCCTCCCATTAACCCTTGAAAACTATAATGAATTAATTTTTAGCAAATTGGCTCTATACTTTGGAACTTACTATTGCTGCCAAAAATATTTTTAAAATGTTGCCAAAATCTCGATCAATCTCTCACATCATAACCCATGGAATTTCTATAGACCTTTCACCAGTATTTTAAATCTGTACATACCTAGTTCCAGATTTATGTATTTTTTTAAATCAGAGCTAAACAAATATGCCTTGCTCTAATTCATATTATCTGCTGTATCCATGGAATTTCTCTATGTATGGAGTATAATATAATATAATACATAAATATTATTAATAAGACCATAAAGAGTTTTAAACTGCACATTTATCTGCAAGAGGAACACAGATTTTTAACTAGATCTTAACATTTTTAAGTGAAACAAAACTAACGGGCAAAATTCTGAACTCAGCATGTAACAGTAGAATTCATACTGATTTCAGTGGCATAACTGCTTTAAGATTGGCCATTTCCTATCATTAATACATCCTATACACTTAAAATAAATCCTCACTTCAAGAACCAATCCAGTACTTTATAAGTGCTCAGTGTCAGCAATCTAAACTAAAGTCAGTATGATTGAGGACTGCAAAATTAACGCTATTTTTAAGTTTTATACATGAAAATTTTGTTTACTACTCTATTTTGAGAGTATTTTTCACTCTTTTTAGTGCAAACACTACAGAATTTTATAGTCACCCTACTGTAAAGAATCAGTGCTTTATACAGTAAAGTATATGACAAAATATAAAATTGGGGGGATTTATTCTTTATGTACATCAAAAAATGTATCGTTCAGAGTTTATATTTATTTCTGATTTCCCAACTATTATTACAGTTTACTAGTAGATGCCATTTTATCCACAATTCTATTTGACCAGTCTCCTAACATACAGACATGCAATTTCTTCAGCAACAGGTAATATGAGAAATTCTTACCCTTGAAGTTATTTTAATTTTTGAATTAGTTTTAGAAATAACTTTGCAACACAAGTTGGTTATAAAATAATCAGAATTACGTATCTATAAAAAAATTGACAGGATTATTTAATAATTCATTCAAGAAAGACAAAAGAGAGTTTAGATGTTGGTACAGTTTTGGTTTAAACTTTGAAATAAAGACCTTACTATTTTCTGCATGCATATGAAACATACTATGGAAGTTCTCACAAAAAGTTACTCTTTGGAATACATGTATAAATGTTCTTCTCCCATTCCTGTTCTGCAGTATTCTTACAAACTGCTGATTTACTTGGAGTTCCTACATTTGTTCCTTGAGTTCAACAGATGTGATGCTTAGAAACTTGACAAGCCCAAAGTTATAGGAAGAACATTTCTACTTTAATACCTAATCAAATGCTTTGGAATTCTTTGAAGTCAGAAAAACTACAGAAAAGCCATGCAAAATTATAAATTTCCTCTTTCTTGATTGATTTTTTCTAAGCTTGTTCCTCTAGTATTTCTTCACCTCACCTAAAACACATTATAAATTACATGGCAAATACCTATGGATGAAATCCAATTAACTCCCTATTTTATTAATACCATTTCATACCTTTATCTTGTATTTGCCTATTTCACAATCCTCTTAATTTCTCCTTGCTTTTAAAGCAGCCACAGTGAAAGTACTTAGGCTGACAATACTTATAGCATGTTCTAATCTGCCTCTTTGTGGTCTATTGAGTCAATGATCTGAAAACTAAAAACTGTATAATTAGACACTGACATGTCCAAAGGAACTGTTATGGTCTATCATGTCAGATGCACAAGCATTGACCCAATAGACTGTAACAGTTTTGGTCTGTTGGATTAGGAATCAATGTTTTAATAACTCCCTAACTCCATATTTATCCAGTCCACTGAATACAACACTCTTTAAAATGTTAATGTTGAACTTTCTTTCAATATCCTCTAAGAGTGAAGAAGCTAGTATGAAATATCAAATAGATAATTCCTACTTTAAAAATGTTAATCAAACATTTTTTTCCTCTTTTTTAAAATGTCACAGCATAGAATTGCATCAAAGGAATGTATTTATAATCATATTTATTTAGTATGAAGTTTTATTTTAAGGTAAGAATCTTCCAAGCTAAAACTCATGACCTGATGTAGGCTAGATGTACTAAAAAAAGAAAGCAAGGATATTGAAGTTGCTACGTGAATGTCAGAATAAGTGCCCTTTTTTATTATTATTTTTTGAAAATAACAATCACTTAACAGCTCCCACTGTATTCAAGAAGGAACTGGTAGCAGAAGTACTCAGAATCTTTAAAATATTGAGCACTTTAGGAATCCGGACAAGGAAATCAAGGCTTTAATGTTCCTATAGCTTCTTCATCAATTTTTTTTCTTTGCAGTTCACAGCATGGATACCAAAACAGATTTTACAGTAATAATTAAGTCTTTTCTTGTCTACGGGGATTCTTAGCATATCCCTTGATGTTACAGTGAAGGAGAATGGGAATTACAGGAAACAGGAGTAGAAAGAGGGTATGAAGAATACAAGTTCTGACATGGCAAAGGTTTCATAACCAGTGTTTGCTACCATTCTAGGCAAAGATTACCCAAGTTTTGAACCATTGGTGTTGGTTTAATAGTTACATGGATATCACACACATACTGATATCACATACAGGTAAAACAAGCCTTCACAGTATCAGAAAACATGCTAATTTTACTAAATGCTAGAAGAATGTTAGAAACCTCAAAGTATATGAGATAGCTTTCTGGACTTGCTAGTAGATTACAGTTTTATGAAATGTAATTCTTTGCCAAGTTTTACTACATGAATGTGACTCCATGTGCCTCCTGCAAAAAGTGTTATATCTACAACATTTTAAAATGAACCATGCTTGAGTCACTAGAAATTACTAGGTGCAGCACATTCTTATTTCAGGAAATTCTTGTCAAAATGTTCTATATGAAACACCCTATTCATAATATATCAAACTCTTCATATACAGGACTTTTTTCCTTTTGTCCCTAATATATTCTCTTTCTTTGTAATTATCCAATCTTTCTAATTCATTCACTAAAATGTAATTTTATGGCTATAACATGAGTCATAAACACCAGTCACTCTCAAAACTGTGATCTCAGTGATGAATATGGATTATGAAATTCTAGCATTGTGCCAGTGATACTCAGTTTGCCATAGATCAGATATAGGCATAGAGACATACAGGCCTCTTCTGTAACAGCTAGATGAGTAATTTGTCTGCAGTATTACAGAATAAACAAGCTATAGCTACCACACATCAAAACCAGAAAAAAAATAAACCAATCAAACATCACCACAACAAACCTAAGTGTTTGAAGAAGTAGTATTACATGCATGTTGTATTATACCTGTTAAAAAAGTTAAACACAACCTTTTTACCTGTCAAAATGCTAACAGGTCCTTTTGATTCCCAACATTTGAGTAGCACACAATATAGGCTATATATTTTTCCTATATTTATTATCTCCAGTCCCCCAAATTTCTCCATACTTCTCAACATTTAACTTACATAGCAAAATTCAAAAATGTTTGAATTTTCCACTTGGGAATAAAGATATTGCTATATTTTATTCTTTTTCCTCTTCCCTCTTCCAAACCAATTAATTTAGAAATTTAAACTGTGCATGAAAGCTATTTCTCTTAAATCTTAAAAGGTATGATAATTAAATGAATGAAGTACTACTGTTTAAAATATTAATCTTTCTATAAAATTGCTTAATGGTAAATTAAACTTTGACTGAAGATGCTATTATATTTTACTTGCTGTCAAAACCTTAATTTTTAGTATATATCACTAGTAAGTTCCTCAGTAAGAGAAAATAAAATGAATAAACCTATGGCTTTTTCCATTATTTATTCTAATAGATAATCTTAAAATCTACAATACACAAAAAATCACCTCCACACCTCCATCTATATAAGCTAACATTTTATAGCTTGTGTATTTTTATTCTCATTCTACTTTTTGATCCTTTAATAAGCATGTTTCCAGTTAAATCAAATCTGTACCTATTATCCTATTTTATTAGGATAATCTGACCAGAAATATTATTACTCTCCACAACTTGCACAAAATGAACTGGAAAATATATTAATTTGTATCACTGTAGACAACAGTACTTTGACAAAAATAAATACTCCATGTAAGTATATTAAAAATGTAAACTTCTGGAATATCAGGATTTTAAAGGGAGTAAAATTTCAGATCTGGAAGATGCACAACTTACATATAATAAAATCACCTGTCTCAAATTTTGCACAAAATCCAATGTATGACCACAGAACATGTAACACAAACTGACAGCAAATATATATATATATATTATATATATATATATACACCTTTTAAACTACAAAATATTTGTAAAATTTTTTGGAATATATCTTACTGTTAAAAAAAAAAAAAAAAAAAAAAGTCTGCTTCCAGTGATGAGGGATCTCTTCTCATTGTTTATAGTGATATTTTAATTGGATATTGTATTTTTAAAAAATGGAAGTGATTTCAGAGCAAAATACATCTGGAAATACGTGTGTGTGTGTGTATGTGTTTGTGTTTGCATGTGCAAACATCTGTGTGTGTGTTTGTGAGCGGGTGATGGATGGGGAATGTGTGTATATATATGAATACATAACCATACATATATAAACACACAATTATTAAGTATTACAGGGTTAGCAAGCAGTACAAGTGAAAACACTCTGCCTTACTGGCAAGGAAAGTTCATTATCATTGGGGTTTTGTTTTATTATAGTACCATATAAACTTTCATAAATATTGCTGACAAAGTTAATATGCAAGAAAGGAACATTTTTCTTACTCTTATGAAAGATGCAATAATCAAATCATAAAACACAAAACCAATAGCCAATTGATGTAAATAAGTCTGCCCATAGGCTTAATTCAAGCAAGCCATTCACTGAGCTATGTGATGGATCCGTCAAATCCAATACAGCATTACAGACGTACTAGCAACATCAAGTGAACATGCAATGACAAAATGACAATACACCCCACTGCCATGCTTTGGCTTGTTCTACCTCATAAATATAAAAGCCGATGACTTTGCTAGTTTCTCTTACTTCAGACTTTGATACAAATTTTAAAACTATATTGCTTATTTATACTTTTTAAAATTTTACACAAAAGATTAGTAAAAGCTGTACTAACATTTTGCTGACATCTGATTTAGTGTCTTTTTCACATCATTATAATTATTTTTTTCCAAGCGCTCTGTTTGAAATGCTTGGGAATTAAAGCTCCAGAACAGTGAAGAATACTTGTAGACCAGCAGTCCCCTTTTATCAGCTACACGGATTAGGCATTTTATCAAAAATATTTTAAATATTGGAAAGTTATAAAATAATTTTTTTTGATCTAATTTATCAAAGATCTCCATATACTTAAGTGCAATTTATCATAGTGAGAGATCACACAGTGTAAAAATCCAATGTAAGTTTTTTGAAGTTGTATTTGATGATTATACTGCTTCATAAAAACAAACTACATCTTCTGTTTATTTTTTTCTCTGTGTGTGTGTTTTTATTTTCCAATGCTAAGAAATCACTGGAGAAACCTGTGAGGCCTACTTCAGTTTTAAAATTATTTTTAGGAGTACCTGATTTTCTTATCAAACTCACAGTTCTGCTTTGATTTATTTCATGAGGATTCCATTGCCAACTAATTGCCCCTTATATATCTTTTCTTTGCCTATTTCCAGCAATATTTCCAACTCTGACAAACAAGGATACCATTGCATTTCTTCAAAATAGAGCTCTGTTACAGTGATCATTAACCATTGACTTGGTGTATTGATTTTGATTAATAGAAACCTTTCTGTTAACCTTTATATTTAATTTACAAAAATATGTCTCCAATTTAAAGATTTCCTCTTTTTATATCCTGATTTAAGAAGCATGTCAAATATGGGATACCAACATTCATCATGTATATTATTAGTTAAAAAGAATAAAGCTTTTTAAAATATATTTTCATAATCTGTCACTGCTTCACTCATTGGCTGTCACTTTGTTTTCCTATGCATTGTTTAAACATAGACAATAAGTATGTTTAATTTGAAATGAAAATAAATAGATCAAATCAACATTGAAAAGGAGCAGTATATATTATCAGATATGGAGTTTTTAATATTGTCAGGCAAAAGCAGGTGACTATCACACTGAGATGAAAATGTACAAGCAATTGTACTGAACTGTTTTTCTGAATTTTAGAGTTTGCGATATTAATGATTCATAAAATTTACTACATTGAATTCATTAAAAAATGAATGAAAAATTAGTAAAATTATGTAAGTAAAATTAGGTTGTGAGTAATCAGAGGTATCCATGTTTGCATATAGTTTCATATATGCAAAGAAATATTTGAGCAGATTGCTATTTCTTTTGTTCTCTATGTTAGTTTTAAGATTCTCCCATAAAATTCATTTGTGATATTTGTAATCAGTACAAGAAACCACATTCATTTTGGGGAAGCAGTTTGAAGATGATGGGTAATCACATTTAAAAAGTTAAATTAAAAAAATATCCAGAAGATCTATAATTCTTTTAAGATATTTAAAATTATGCAACAGACAGGTTATGACAATTCTAATTATATACAATGTGTATCTGAAAATTAAACTTTTTGGAAAAAAAATAATTAAGGGTTGTAACAACTGCATTGCTACTGACACCATCTCAAGCTTCCTTAACAACATTTAAAATAACTATCTTCTTCTTAAACAAGTCCTTTATTTTTTGTCAGCATAATTCTTCATGATGTTTGAGGACTTTCTATCCGTACAATATGTGATCAACTGACATTTTACCTTACAGCATTTGGTTTATGAGAAGATACACTAATTCATAATTCATAATTAAAAGTCATATTGATATTGTTCACTTTCTCTATATAATGTATAGATTTTCAGAAATTCATTTATTCATAGGAGTAAACACCCTATAAAATGACCCAGGGACATTTTAATGATATCTGGCAAAAAAATGAATAACCACGAGAGGTTATTTTTAATTTTGTCCTTTCAGCTTAATAAGCTTTTAAAATCAGGAATTCTGTTGCACAATAAAATCAGAGAATAATCCTAGAGCTGCAACATGCTAACACACCTTTGTGGAAATGAAATGAATCTACTGAGTAGCACTTCACCTTGTAGGTTACCCTAAGTAGAAATAGTACATCACGGACATAGTATAAATAGCAGCATCTAGTTGATATTACTGATACAAGAGTAATAGAAAGAAACTTGCTTACCTGTCTGACACAGCATGCCTCAGCCACACATGCAAATTATTTTATTCACATAACTTTAAAAAATATATCTTCATTACCCAGAGTAAGCTTTTGAAAGGCAAATATGCATGCATAGCATTGTAACATTCATACCATGATACTTTATTCTAAAATTACGGAATCCATGAACAGCACTTCAATCTAAGAAATAGTTCACTTAAATTTCTTAATCTGTTTATTTCTTTAAGAAAAATAAACTTTTAAAAGCAATGTCTAATTTAGCATCTAAAGTAATATTTCAAATCAAGAATTAAGAAATTATATTCTTGTTTTCAAGGGAAAAATTTATTCTATAGTGATTTGAGAAATGTGACCTTACTTCTCACTGTAATCATGAAGCAAAGCACATGCACGTATCTGTCTTTCACAATATACATCCTCCTTTTACAGTTGTACATTCTTCAAATACTTGAAAAGTATTAGTGGTAGATTTTGCTAAAGGTATAATTTCTGAAAAACAGGTAGGATATTCTTTCTTTTCATTACAAAATCATGTCCACACACTGCAAATTTTTGTCAAATTTTAAGCAATTTGACAAAACCATATTCCAATTAGAATTTAGCAATTTAGCCATTGACTTGAAAGGGGTCTTGATTTTCATCTTGCAAGAAGATGAGTTAATGTATATGACATAACTTTTATAGATGTTAAGTCTTTGCATGTTTTTCTTATGCATATCTTAATGATCTTTTATTCCTGGTATTACTTTCACCAATGTGGTTTACATTTTGAGGTTACAAATACAGTGCAGAAGTAGAACTTTTTTTTTTTTTTCTTTTTAGTATTTCAAAAAGTCTAATGCCTGTGTAGAAAGTAAATAGAAAAAAATATATATCATTTTGCCTTGGATAATTCAAGCTTAGATGCAGTTTATTCTCAATTTCCAATGACTAAAACAATGTCATTGAGAATTGAGGGCACTCAGTAGGTTCAGCTTCTAAATCAACTGAAATAATACTCCTAAATTAAATAATGATCTTTAGCAGCAGACCATCATGAAGCCATACATATATTTATCTGTGTCGTACAAGGGCCACAGACCTTAACTGGATGATCTACAACCTGGGAATGTGCACGTCTCATGCCCAATTCTCAATTAAGGCCTAAAATCTCTTAATTTATGGCTATTCATGGATTATAATAAAATAGCCTGCTTTAGATATCACAGTTATCTGCAGAGCAACAAGACAGTTATGAGACTTCAACAAGGCAAATTTATAGAATCATCTTCATCTTCCACTGGTCAAATATTTATTAGTGATAAATGAGATCTTACCTGTCACTGTAGGCAGCTGCAGTGGCAGTGGCAGGCTGGGCATACCGGTAGGCAGCATAACCACCCTAAAACATAAACTCACATTCTAACTGGTTTGCTACAGCAGTTTAAATAATATTTTGTAAAATTTAGCAGCAACTGATCGGAATATTATTGCCATACTGTAAGTTCAGTTAAGGGGTTAAATACATGTGACATATTTAAGTGAATTGTTAAGCAAAATCTATCACCATGAACTTGTTAAGATTTGTTCCAGAAATGTGGAGAAAGCAATGAACTGTATTCATCAACATAAGTTTTCTAAATACAATACTGTATTCATCCACATTTTCAAATAGTGATTGTTCTTATGAATGAGGTATATGCACATTAATAAAGCAATGTTGAACTTAAAAGAAAAACTCTGCTAATAATTCTTTTTTCTTTTTTCTTTCTTTTTCTTTTTTTGGTACAAAATATGATTGATCATACTTGGTTGATTAAACCTATGAATTAGTGCACTCAATTTACACTTAATGTTATATAGGTTTTCAATTTATGCATAAAATTATAATGAAGAAGGAAAATTCTCTTCTTCCCTGAATTAACATTCAGTTGTATGTAACAGTAATTGCAGCTGTTCAATTAAGCAAACAGGACAAACAAACACACATTTGAAAGGAATTGTGTGCAGCGATGCATTGATTATCAAACTGTGAAAACAGCAGAGCTTCCTGTTCAATGGACCACGGTGTTATATCAACCATTTCAAAATGATCTCAGCATGCCAATTAACAAACAGAGGCCAGTCTCCACAGATAACACAAACACGATTTACGTTCCAATTAGAATTCACCACCCTATAATCCCCTGGGACATGGGTCTCTGCATCCACTCCTCCTCTTCCCCCCACCTTAACAAAGAGTTGAGAAAGAAAGCATTTGGTCACTCAGTTTTGAATAAATTTTGTTCTTTTCCTAAAGACATCATTTTAATGAATTGATTCCTCCTCCTCCCCCCCCTTTTTTGGGGGGGGGGAGACTGCATTCATACAAGAAATTATGCTGAAGCATGAAGTGCAAGTTAGCGTATCAACTCTTACTGTAACAGGAGTAGATTTTTACTAGGTAGTTTTGTGAGTTCCCTATTTTGATTTTACAAATAATAATAATAATAATAAAAACAAAATTTGAAGCAGAATGGTCATGGAAACCAATCATTCAGCTGATAACGCCACATAACCCTAAGAATAAACAAGTTCTACATATACTGACAGCTCTTTAGGAACTTCAGTCTATGAATTGTCACCTCACTTGAGAAACATTCTTTCTGACTTTTTCAAGAGCTCACATAAGGAAAAGTATGTTTACTTCTACTGATCAGTTCCCTGCCAGAAGCAATTGTATCACACAACCACTAGAATACGGCAGGTGCTTCTATAATACTTTTTATGCTGTCTCTTTTGCAGCAAACTGCTTCTGTGCATATGTGCAGCAGCACTGAGAAGAAATACTTTCTCATTTCAGACCATTCGATTTTTATAAGCCAATAGCGGGCTATTACTGTCAAAAGATATATAATAGGCACATATTGCTTGCAGGTATGTGCATACAGGCAATCAGATGTCAGTTAATGTCACCAAGTGCAAACTGAACCAGTGAACACTGAGACTGAGGCCTGGGTTGTGCTCCAAGGAAAAAGGTGACAGATTACACAGCTCTCTCTTCTCCCATCCTGTTCTTTACAGTACCAAAAATAGTGCTGTTTTCAGTGGTGGGGGTTTGGCTGTGTGTTTTGTTTGTTTATTTGGCTGGTTTTGTTTTGAGTGCTGGTATGAGGAAGTACAAATAGTAAAATTATGTAGATGATATTAAACGTGACAAGCTTGTTTTCAACGTCCAGTCCTGAAAATGTATGTCAGACTAAAAGTCATTCTGCAGTGTGACATGATTTTGTTAGCCACATGCACATGTATGATTGTTCCAGTAGTCCATTTCTAAAAACGTTTATTCAAATGCAAGAGGCCACAACTTTTCAATCTAACTATGCACATACTGATTCTCATGACGGTAAAGGATTGAAAATGGGTTACCACCAGAAATATCAATACTTCAGACTAAAACGAGACAGGTTGTTCGTTTACGAACATACAGGCTGGTCATAAATCTACAGATAAACAGGCTCTGTTAGAATTGTTTTTCTTTCCTTTAAGTACAATTTAAAATAGGTGAGCCTGTGAAGACTGACCTTTTCTTGCTCAAAACCTGCTTTCCCTAAATATGTGATGCTTTTTTTTTTCTCTTTCTTTTTTTTTTTTTTGGGGGGGGGGGGGCGGAGGGAGTGCTTGTATTTTGATTTGCTTTCATCAAGGAAATCCTGCTGAACAATTAAGATCAACTCTGAACTTCATTAAGCTGCTGTGGATTCAGCAATCACAATTAAATTTGTGAAAGTCATGGAAAAATTGAGTCTAAATAAATAAAAATATGGAGAGATCTAAGTTATTAAATTTGCCTGAATTCTTTGAAGATATAAATTGCAGGATGGCTATGGATATCAGGGAGATCATAATTCTCTATGAGCCCATGTCATGATTTCATATTTTTGACATAAGCTATTATATTGCTCATTAGCAATCTGGATAATGAGGCCAAGCATTCCCTCAGCAAATTTGCTGATGACACAAATACTGGGAGGAATGGCTGATGTGCCAGAGGGCTGTGCTGCCCCCAGAGGGACCTGGACAGGCCAGAGAAATGGAGTGCCAGGAACCTCGTGAAGTTCACAAAGGGGAAGTGCAAAGTCCTGCACCTGGGGAGGAACAACCCTAGGCACCAGCATCTGCTGGGGGCAACTGAGATGAAAAACAGCTTGTCAGAAAAGGACCTGGAGACCATGGTGGACATGAAGGTAACCATGAGCCAGCAATGTGTCCTTGCTGCAAAGACAACTAATTGTATCCCAGGCTGCAGTAGGAGGTGTGTTGCCAACAGATTGAGGGAGGTGATCCTTCAGCCCAGATGAGGCCACACCTGGAGTCCCATGTCCATTTCTGGACTCCCCAGCACAAGAGAGACCTGGACATACGGGACAGAGTCCAGTGCAAGGTCACAAGGATGTTTAAGGGGTGGAAGCACCTCTCCTGTGAGGAGAGGTTGAGAGCTAGGACCATTCAGCCTGAAGAAGAGAAGGCTCAGAGAGATTTTATCAATGTTTGGAGATACCTTATGCGAACATTCAAGGAGGACAGAGCCAGGCTCTTTTCAGTGGTGCCCAGTGCCAGGGCCAGAGGCAGTGGGCACAAACTGAAAAACAGGAGGTTCCCTCTGAACATCAGGAACCTGTTTTTCACTCCAGGTGACTGAGCACTGGAATAAGTTGGACAACATGTCTTCCAGAGGTCTCTTCCAACCTCAACCTGTCCTTCTGAGGTATAATGATATGTAAAAACATTCTTAGGCAAATTATTTTTACAGGTTTTGTGTTCTAAAAATTTGGTGGGTATCTTATTATTTTTCATCAGTTACTTCAGGTGACTTATCATTACAACAAAACACTTGAAGATATGCTTTATCTTGGGAATCAGGAAGGAAAACTGATTCAAACCACTGAGCTCTAAACTTGCGTGACACATTCTACTTTACAATTCGTCTTAATTTTGATCTCAGCCATTACTATAGATGTAAGTAAAATTCATTAAACTAGTAGTATTCCCTACACAAACTACATATAGGCAGTAGTAATACATGTTACGTATGCATGTCTAGAGAAATATGTAAATATTTGTCTGCATGCATTATACTGTATTGAAAAATAAAGTATATAAAAAAATCATAATTACTGAAATGCCAATAAATACCAATATATACATAATAAAAAACAATTTGCAGTTGCTAGGTTTTAGAAATGCTTTGTGGTTTTATTTTCTCTTTATTTTTATTCTCTTTATTTTCAGAAAGTACCTGTTATGCTTGACTTTTTGAAAATTCAAACAAAATAATAAATTCAGCTAAAAAAAAATTAAAAATGTCTACTGCCTTATCTGCCTCTTCTACTTCCAAAGGAATGACCACACAGTACTACTGCAGCTTAAGTTGTCTAAAATTCTGAATATAGGGGAAATTAATAGAATTGCAGTCCAAATATAGAAATGCAGTCCAAATATGACAAATATCGCACTGTCATAAAATATTGAATGGGACAATTACAGCAATTACCGTTGTATTACATGGGACATGAAGAATATGTGCGATTTTGTGGTTCAATCCTCATAGCCTATTAACATTTATGCACACAGAATCCATATTCTCACTGAATAATTTGTGGAATAGTATGATTTTACAACAGTCTGCATTCAGCCTAGTGATTTTTTTTTTCCATCAGTTGGCATGTCATACTTGTGGTAAATTATTGCCATACACAGGCTCCTGCAATAATGCTCTATAGAGAAATGCAATGATTTAACTGAGTGAAGGAAGGAAGGATGGAAAGAAGGATGCACTTTTTTTTTGTGCATCTGACAGTGTTTATTGGATGACTAAATGATGCCTATTTTTTCATTAGTTTTTCCAATTACTAACATAGTTAATTTTCTATATTAATGTTGAGAATACTTTTTCCTCAGTTTTCATTTCCTATAATTCCTTTCACTACAAGTTTGTGAACATAAATAAATCAAGGTTCAAAATGTGTTATAGTATTGAGAATTATATCTGCTTTATTAGTTAAAAGCAAAAAATAAAACAAATTATATGGACCCTTTCAGAAATAAAGAGCAGAAGTGATCATTTCCTCATTCTCCAATCATACTGATATTGTGGTTTACACAGTATTTGCTCTGCTCATAGAGTAAAACATTGGGAGAACTAAAATAAAATGTCTTATTTTTGATAGCTCAACTTCTGAGACAGGCCTACTTGAAAGTTTTGTGCTATTTCTGGGCTTACAGTGTACTCCCAGACCTATCTGTGTCCTCAGAAAAGTTCTTGGTAATATATCCAAATTGGCAGCACCTGTATTAATTCTAATCCACTACAATCATCAAGAGTAATCTAGCACTGTTTTGAATATAGCGTTTATATCACAAATAGACCAGAGAGAGATGAAAAGACATGTCCTCATTAGATCTCACAACTTTTTAAAAGGTACCATGGAGCATTCTAGTGTATGGAGCATTAGGAGGAACTACCCACTGCACCTTTACAAAACACTTAAAATTAAAGACTTAAAAGTACTTAAAATTAAGACTCTGATGTTAACTACATATCCCTGTTTTTCACATTAGAACAGTGCCTTTTGGGCATCAGTAGACTCCCATCCAGTATCATGGGAATATTGCTTAGATAATTGATACAGTTTTAATCAAAATGTCTCCTTTCTGCTAGGAACGCAGATACCTACAACCTCAATACCATCTGACCTCTGAGCTACGGAGATGGCAGTAAGTGTTGATAATATCTTCCCATTCCTCTGCTCATAAAGTATGCCTTATTCTGGATCAGTAACTTGGAAAAAAAAAAAAACAAAAAACACACACACAAAAAAAAAAAACACACACAAAAAACCACAACTCTACCTTATCTACCTGTGTACTTATGAATTGCCTTGGACCCACACCAGCTGCAGTACTACAGGTCCAGAATCTGGAGAACGGGTCAGAAAATCTTACAGTGAGCAATAAAACTGACTAATGTACATGGTCAGTACTGCATCACCACTTCTGAAGCTGGTGATGAGAGAGTTTGAAGTTGTGGATTGAAGACTGACATCTGAAAACATTCTTCATGACAAAAAAAAAAAAAAAAAAAAAAAAGAGCAACAACAACAAAACCCACAGATTTGAAATAAAGCAGAGCAATAGTGCATAGCTATTATCTTAACTGCATATTTTTTCATCTGTTACTATTTTGTTTTCATTTTGTGAAACTATTTTGTTTTCATTTTGTGAACTGTATTTTCTTATTTTCACAGGTGTCAATCTTCATCAAAGGAACTTCTATATTTGCTGGGAGGCAACCTTAATTCTCTTTTAATGACTTTTTCTCTTTGTGAATCAATACTTAATTTTAAAAGGTCTTCCTTTCTTCCTAATCATCTCCTTTATTTTTCCTACATAAAGGCACGTTTAAAAATGAATTCAGTAGCTCAGTTATTTCAGAGGCATTATTACATTTCACATATAACTGTGTGAAATACAGAATATATTGTATTACATATAGTCACGGGTCTGGATTTTCTGTTTTAGACTGTATTTTTGTATTCCTATTCTCTTCTATGCGATTAGAACCTGTATACTTCAAATTTTATTTCTTTCTAATTTTTCAACAAAATATTTGTTCTTTCACAAAACTTCAGCTCTGTAATTAAAGTGAAAAGTTAAGTAGAACTTTATTATATCCAACTGGGATTTAATAAATAACTTGCTCTGCTGGAAACTGTTATACTAAAAAATACTGTTTATAATACATTTTCTTTTGACTTCTGCCAGTTCCTTCTCTTTCTTTTCATCAAAATGTTTTGGTTGCAAGAAATAAAAATGTGAAGAAAAATGAATTATAAACTAAGAAGCTTTGAACATCATAAAACATAACCAAATTTTCACAGTATTTTTGAAATTAGATTAAGTTCTGTACAAGTAAACATTCTGTACAAGTAAACATTCTGTTACATGAGAGAATTAAGAAATGTAATCAGAAATACAAGGCTGCAACTGAGTGAAAACCAATGCACCAGTACAGTTACTACATTTTCTAATGCACAAGTATCCCAGACAACAAATCTGAAGCTAAACTAGAAATTTCTAATTTCTCCAGCATCTTCCTTAGTGAAACAACATTCTGTTTCTGTTTGGTTCTGTTTCTGAACCAAAATATTCAAGAATATGAGAGGAAAAAGGTCACCTTAAAATAAAATAATTGTCAAGCACCAAAAGCAGCAGTCAGCTCCAAAACATACTATGAACTGTTACACAAACATATAATTCTTACATATTCAATCCCATTAACCAATCTTGAGGAAGATGTCTTATCAGCTTTCAGGTTGGTAAACTAAGCAAAATGGATGACACATTCTTTTGACATTATACACAAATATGAAAACTGGAAATTACACGAAGAAATTCAACACTGTACAACATACCTGAAATATGCCTCAAAAAATTCAACAGTAAAGTGTTTAGGTGAGACTAAACCAGCATACTACACTTGAGTAAGCCTTTGGCAAATGTGTGATTCTCATGTGTCAGTAACAATATGTTACTGATAAAATCACTAAGTACATAGAGAATTCTAAACTGTGCTAATTCATTTTAAATGTATTCTCAAACTACACAAATGAATCTTCAAATGAGTATCAGCCTTTTACCCCATCAGAAAAAGAATGGCTACTGCTTGCATAATTTCAAATTGTTTTTCTTTCAAATAAAACCTAATAGAAAAAGATCTGTTCCTTTGGAAATAGCTTTAAGAGATTACTGGTAATAAATACAAGGAATGTTTCCTACAATGATCTAGTATTTTTTTAATGTTCATACCAATGTCACCTCACCCATCTCTTTGTAACTCAACAGAGATGGTAAAACATAAGCACAATTAGGATATAGCAAGTAGTCTGCTGAAGTAAAGATAATTGTAACTTTGTAACCACATTGCTTTATCAAAATAATAACAGATGTGAAAGATTACAGTTCTATTGGTAACGTATTTTATATCCACTTTTTTTTTTTTTTAACTGTAAAAACAGGGTGCAAGAATTATTTTAGAAGACTGAAATTCAGCCTCAACCATCCGAAACTTCTTGTATACTCAGATGTAGGTAGCCTCTTCACATACATTCAAGGTAAAAATTTCAATATTGGTAAGAAAATTTTAAAAATATATTATTTAAAATGAAATTAGTGACCAATGAGTTATATACATTTTAATGTGAAGTAGGTAATTACTATCCAGGGCTATCAATACTTACTAACAAATATAAATACTTCTTACATCATAAGCAATCTCTATTTTGTTTAAATTTAAATATGTGGGTTTTTAAGCAATATCATGGTACACACATCTACCAAATAATGCCTGGATTTGAGAAGTCTTACTTGGTCTATCTCTCTCCATATTGCATTTTCATACCTTGGGTATTAATATTCAATTTGCCTTTTTATTTTTTAATAGTGCTTTTGAGGTTGGCAGGAAAGTGTTTCTACTTTGTTTTTAAGTTTTCTTAGTATTTAATTTTGAAAGGAGACACTCTTCCACGCACACATACACACACATTTTTCACATCTTTTTGCATTTATTCAACATTTGATTAAAGAGTTAATTCAGCTCCACTGAACAATGATAGATGTAATGAACAGAATGGTCTTCCAATGTGAGAGATACTCTTCTCAATTCTTTCTGACAGGCAAGGGATGGTAAATAGACAAAACAGAGTCAAACTAGGCAGCAAACTTGTAAAAAGAATGACTCTGGTAATGTACAAGGACAGCATGCACATCAATGAATACTTACATAAATGTCTGCACCATAAAATCCATCCTGGTATACAACACTGCAAGGATGCACACACAAAGAAAAACATCCATATTAGTGCATTTCCACATGCAAATGCCACCAACCCCTGCACAGCTGAGGTTAGTCTTGTCACAAAAACAAAGGGAGGGGGAAAAGAAGGCACTCTTCACATTGGTTAAGGAGGTTGGTAGCAATTATCAGAAGTGGAACTGTACTGAGTATTGCATCTTTGTAAAGTATGCCAAATGCTTAGTCAAGCAGAGGTAAAGCACGGCAGAATTGGAAAATACATCCGGCAAGGTCGTGGTTTTTTACTTTAATCTTTTAAGAATCCACACATTTGCAACATTTGCAGCATTTTTTTTTTTCTATAAAAATTTTCAGTGGACTAATCCTGAGAACAGTTTCATTACATTTACCAAATGTTATTTCCTGAAATACTACTTTCTTGTCCTGTAATTATGTCAGCCTTCTGAAACAAAGTGGTAAATGTCATCACTTAGATGGAAAAAAAAAAAAAAAAAGCCTAATTTTATATGGTGAAATAATTATTCTGATGGTATTCTACCACTTGTTTCAAATCTCAATAGCTAAGTGTACACACAGATGAGAATGTTCATATGCACTGCGTTGATGCACATTTCTGATACTGACAACAGGTCTAGTAAGAATGCCAATCCCATTCTTATAAGAAAAGGGCTAAGCCTTCTCACTATCATTTTACAACTTTGGCAAACATGCCTGTAATTATCAGCTACCCTGAAGTTCTGTCTGGATATATTAGTACTACTTATCTTCAAAAAACATAGAATTGTTATGTTGCAATTAACAGTTTACCCAAAGATTTCTACATTATAGCGAACACAAATTCTCAGTGTAAATAGTACAAATTTCAGATTGTAAACCCTTCAGGATAAATGACACAATATGACAACGATGGTTTAAATGATTATACTAAATAAAACTGAAACTATACAACAATGGCCTACCAATTACACACATTGTATAAGTCCAGCAATTTTATTTTTAGTTGGTAGTTCTGCAACTAGAAAGAGGTATTTCTAATATAAGAATCAACCCAAGTTGTTTTGAGAGCTAAATATGAAAGCACACGATAGGCTTTTCACAACAATATTTTCAAGTTGAGAATACTAGTATCTGGGAATAATACTTATCATCAAGTTGCTAGCCTAAGCTGTTTTGCAATTTCAACAAGAATTTTCATGTCAGAAGTATAACTGATCCATTGAGGTCAATGGCCAAACCCCACAGGAATGAACTGGTACTTGTTTAAGTCAGATTCACTTGAGAAAATGACAAGTACACATACATGCATATAAACTGCATTATACTTTAACAATGATGAGAGTTTGTTATAGAATAATAACATATGAAAATCTGGCTCCACTTAAATCAGAGTCTGCCATCAGCTTCATCAGCTTCAGTTAAGGTCAGAGATTTACTTATGTTGGTTTTTTTCTTCCATGATTCTGTAAGAGCAGAATATGGCAAACCTGGTCTACATTGTTAGTTTTCAGAAAAACTGTTATTTACATTGTAGTGTACCTATATTTCAATTCTGATATTCTAATTATTTTAAAATATTGTGTTTTCCTCACAGTTGTTTGCATGTAAGAAGTAAAACATTCAACGTGACCGTGAGAGGTAGAGTAACACAATCGTGAACAACACAGGAGTCTTATGAGATCATATACAAATGATACAAAGGTTACTGCAGACAGAGGGTTTTATCAAGAATTTCATATAGCCAGTTTTTTTTGCAAATAATACTTTTTTTTTTTAAAGGCATATTTATTCCAAGGGCAAGGACTCAATTTTTTAAATAATCATGTATCTTCTGGACAGGATTTCTCATTCCTTTATGTAAGAGGACAAACTCAGCCTCCACATCAAAAAGATGCTACACAGATCAGTGTTGTTGTACACTGTATTAAATTAGCACTTACTAAAGCAAGTCTAAAACTTTTATGCATAATGTATAACTCAAGATTATTTTCAATAATAGGCAGCTGTATATACACAGCACAAAATTACAATAAAGACGATTGTTTATTTATAATATTTTTTAAAAAATAAAAATCCAAATCCTAGTGGTTATATAGTTCAGAAAGAAATTTGTAAGAGGTTACTGAAAAATGAGCCCCCCAAATACCTCAACTAAAGAGAGTATCTAATGTCACTATCATGCCACATTCCAGTGACAATTCATTCTCTGCTCTTGAAGTTCTGAAGTTCCCCATGATGATCGCTGAGAAACAGTGATGATAAATCAGTGCACAACAGGAATACAGAAGTACTGTTTTAGTTCTTTTGAACTAAAAAAAAGAGTATTTAAGAAAACTACTTTTAATGCCTATTCACTAGCTCTAGAGCTCATCCTTTAAAATTAGCAGTGGCAGCACAGAAGAATTGCTTCAGAACTATATTTCAGAACTAATTACCTCCACTACCATTAAGTTCTATAAATACAGCTACAGAAATACTAAACATATGCAAGGTTGATTAATTCCAGAAAAAAATACTGGTATTGAAAAACTGAGGTTCTAAGTAAAAACGGATACAAGGTCTTCACAATTGTTCAGATTTATATGACATGGAAATGCTAGTTTGAATCATGGATCACTTCAACTGTTAAGTGATCATCTAATTCTGCCTCACACTGACTACTTTAAAATAGAATATTACTCTACATGTATTTGGTTTATGAGGCAATGTTTTGGTAGCAGAGAGGCAGGCCACAGGGTTGGCCTGCATGAGGAGGTATTTCTGCAAGCCTGTGGAACACTTCACACAAGAGCAGGTTGGTATGTCCTGTAGGAAGCTGCAGCCCAGGGACAGCCCACACTGGAGCAACAGGAATGTATAAGAAGGAAGGAGCAGGAGAGAGGCTCTCTTACAAGCTGACTAAAACCTCCCATTTCCCAGTCCCCTGCACTGCTCAGGTTGGGTAGGAGATAGAGGCGTTGGATTGAAGTGGAGTCTAGTAAAAGGGAGTAGGAATACAAACTGTTAATAATTTTTATATTTGTTTCTCACCACCCAACTACTACTTTAATTAGCAATAAATTAAATTAATTCTCACAAATTCTAGTCTATTTTCCCCATGATGGTAATTGGTAAGTGATTTCCCTGTCTTTATCTCAACCCATGACCTTCTTCATATTATTTTCTCCCCCTGTCCTGCTGAGGAGGGAGAGTGAGAAAGCAGCTGGGTGACAGTCTGGCAGCCAGCCAAGATCAACCCACCACATAACATTAAAATATACTATTTTCAATTATTATTGAACATTATTGTTCAGAAATAACACATTTGAGAGAACATGTGTCAAAAAAAAACATGACCCATTTCCTTCCTCCTCTTGGTGACTGGTGAATTTATAGTGAAGATCTTGCAAGATGAATAGGGACTGAAATGCTTCAAATTCCTAAATGCAGCTGGGTGTAATCTTGGGTAGGTTAGTTCATTTATCTAGGCCCTCTTTTTACATATAATGCTCAGTCAGGTACAGATGGAAACTTACTTTGAATTCTGAATCTGTAACTGTTTGATAAATGTTATACCGGAGGAAGTACCCAACACAGAAGTGAGACACAAAGGCATGACTCTATCACTAAACAGGGTTAGTAGTAAGATGAAGTGACAGAACCAGGCAAATGAGTATAACATTCCCAAGCAGGACATGCACTTTGAAAAGAAATCAGCTGATTTTATCTAATTTTCTCCATTTTTGTAATATGATATGTTAAATATAAGATCTTCAGCTTCTTTGGAAGTTTGCCTCTTAATTTTCTTCACATTTTCATGGATTTTCAGTCTATTTTCTCTATTCACTGTCCCTGTCACTTGTTGACTCCTGTGACTGAATCTTATCACCGGAGTCAAATGTATTTTCTAACCACACCCATCATCAGAAGGAAAAAGTGTAAAGCATCAATAGCTATGTTTTACTCTTGCACTTTTCTTTCCTTTATTATATTATTTTCCAAAGGGTATTTGGCTTGACTCATCATCCTCTTCTCTCTCTGAATCTGCAGGCAGAGAACAGACATTATGGGAAGCATGGGAAGAGGCTGAATGCATAGGAACCCATCTTGCCACAGCTCCTTTTATATTTTATATTCAAAAAATTGTCCTGGCAGATGCATAAATCTTGAGTTCCTTGTAAACTGACACAGGATCTGGAAATAGCCATGTTATTGAAATCTGAATTACTGCACCAAGGAATGGATGATATGTTAATGTATTACCTGGAGGCATTAAAATAAGGACAACAAACTATGAGGATTTATTCAGATGTATTTTATGATTTTATAGTGCTAAGGAAAACTCAAAAATAGAAACCTTGATTTAGTAAGAAAGCATGCATCTAAATAATAATAAAGCATGCATCTAAATAATATCATATGTGGCAATCATTTCCCGAAAATCATAGAATCATAGAATCATAGAATATCCTGAGTTGGAAGGGACCCTTAAGGATCATCAAGTCCAACTCTTGACACCGCACAGGTCTACCCAAAAGTTCAGACCATGTGCCTAAGTTCACAGTCCAATCTCTTCTTAAATTCAGACAGGCTCGGTGCAGTGACCACTTCCCTGGGGAGCCTGTTCCAGTGTGCAACCACCCTCTCTGTGAAGAACCCCCTCCTGACGTCCAGCCTAAATTTCCCCTGCCTCAGCTTAACCCCGTTCCCGCAGGTCCTGTCACTGGTGTTAATGGAGAAAAGGTCTCCTGCCTCTTGACAACCCCTTGCGAGGAAGTTGTAGACTGTGATGAGGTCCCCCCTCAGCCTCCTCTTCTCCAGGCTGAACAGGCCCAGTGACCTCAGCCGTTCCTCGTACGTCTTCCCCTCAAGGCCTTTCACCATCTTCGTAGCCCTCCTCTGGACACTCTCCAACAGTTTCATGTCCTTTTTATACTGTGGTGCCCAGAACTGCACACAGTACTCGAGGTGAGGCCGCACCAGCGCAGAGTAGAGCGGGACAATCACCTCCCTTGACCTACTAGCGATGCCGTGCTTGATGCACCCCAGGACACGGTTGGCCCTCCTGGCTGCCAGGGCACACTGCTGGCTTATATTCAACTTGCTGTCTATCACGACCCCCAGATCCCTCTCTTCTAGGCTGCTCTCCAGCGTCTCATCGCCCAGTCTGTACGTGCAGCCAGGGTTTCCCCGTCCCAGGTGCAGGACCCGGCACTTGCTCTTATTGAACTTCATGCGGTTGGTGATCGCCCAGCTCTCCAACCTGTCCAGATCCCTCTGTAAGGCCTTTACACCCTCATTTGAGTCCACAACTCCTCCAAGTTTGGTGTCATCAGCAAACTTGCTCAAAATACCCTCTATTCCTACATCCAGATCGTTTATAAAAATATTGAAAAGTACCGGCCCTAAAATGGAGCCTTGAGGGACCCCACTGGTGACCGCCCGCCAGCCTGACGCAGCCCCATTTACCATAACCCTTTGGGCCCTGCCCGTTAGCCAATTGCTCACCCATCGTATGATGTTTTTATTTAGCTGTATGGTGGACATTTTGTCCAGTAGGATCCTATGGGAAACCGTGTCAAAAGCCTTGCTGAAGTCCAAAAAAATCACATCAGCTGGTTTCCCTTGGTCCACCATACGGGTGATCTTATCATAAAAGGAAATCAGGTTAGTTAGGCAGGACCTACCCTTCACAAACCCATGCTGGCTGGGACCAATGACTGCTTTGTCCCCCAGGTGCGCCTCAATAAGTCCGAGAACCAACTTCTCCATGATTTTAACAGGCACTGACGTGAGACTGACAGGCCTGTAATTGCTAGGGTCTTCTTTCTGACCCTTCTTGAAAATCGGCACAACATTTGCCAGCTTCCAGGAATATATTTGATAAATATGAAACTGTTTTCTCACCAACTATTAAACACCTGCAGTGCACTTTTTTGTTGTTGTTTTGCTTTGGTTTTGTGTATGTTTTGTTTCGCTTGTTTGTTTGTGAATTTATTAAGACAAGCTCATTAGCAGTTTAGATTCCACCTATATAATATTCTGTGAGGACGGACTTCATCTCTTTTTATTTTAATTTTCCTATCCTTATCTTTCAAAAGTATTGGGTTAAATAATCTGTCAATGGCATAAAGCAGTTATTGCATGTGCAAATCTTTGTGACTGCTTACCAGCTAAGCACATAGGACTCTCAGCCATACAAACAATCTGCACAAGTTAGCATAAATAACCTAAAGCAAATTAAATGCATGGATTTAGTGCAACAAACAGGCATTACAATCATGATTTGAGCCACTGCAGTAGGAGTTACAGTTATAGTGCACTATTTCTCCTCCATCACAATTAAGAGTAAGTACATGATGAATAAAAATTCTGCATCTTCTGTTTGCTGATGGGGTCACCTTCACTGTCCTAAAGATATTTTCCAGGTTTTGATCACTGCTGAAGACAAAATATGCCTGTTAAATTAAACTTTCCTGAGAAAAGTAATAGAAGAGATGCAATTATAACATAAAATAAACCAAAGGCAGGATTTTCAACACTAATAACACAACTTTCACTGTTGTGAATATAGAACTGGTATGAGACTTAACAATACCATTATTCTGGCTTTTAGTGTTCTCTAATTCCAGGTTTTTGTCTTTCCAGTTTCAACATTTTATGCCATGAAAAATTTACAGTATTTGCTTTGCAAATTAATAGAGGGCATTGCTGCAGAGAACAAAGCTGGAAGACTGAAATCACTATGAGCTTGCAAAACATGCTTTTTTGTTCTAACAGTTGCAAATACGTACAAAGCAGAGTCCCAATTAAAAGAAAGGTTCTGTGAGCCCAAAGAAATCTATTGGAAAAAACATAACTACTGTTATGTAAAAGTAGTAGTTGTAGTAGCTTATATTAATTATCCTTCTTTCTTAATTTCAGAATAAGGTGTTATTTGGAATCAATTACTTTTAAAAAGGGGAACAGTTCCTGAATAGTCTGTTACTTTTCCTTCACCCTCCCCAGCGTCATAATTTTTATTTTAATCTTACCAATCCAATCCTGTCTTGGATATTCCACGATCCTATTACACGTACAATGTATGTTACAGTATGTTCTGTCACAAGAAACAGATGAATAACAGAAACTGGTTGAAATCAGTCTTCTGGATCAAGAGGCAGACATAATTTGTGATAGAAAGGGTGTATTTTCTATATTTACACAAAGTATGTTTCTTTCCACTTTCATTTCGTCCTCCATTTCATAGAATCATAGAATAATTAAGGTTGGAAAAGACCTCCAAGATTATCTGGTCCAACCATTACCCTACTACTAATGTCACTCACTAAGCCACGTCCCTAAGCATGAAGTCCAACCTTTCCTTAAACACCTCCAGGGATGGTGACTCCACCACTTCCCTGGGCAACCCGTTCCAATGCCTGACTACTCTTTCTGAGAAGAAATGTCTCCTAATTTCCAACCTGAACCTCCCCTGCTGCAACTTGAGGCCATTCCCTCTAGCCCTATCACTAGTTATGTGCGAGAAGAGGCCAACCCCCAGCTACACACATCACCCTTTCAGATAGCTGTAGAGAGCAATGAGGTCTCCCCTTAGCCTCCTCTTCTCCAGACTAAATACCCCCAGTTCCCTGAGCCGCTTCTCACAGGACTTGTGTTCCAGGCCCTTCACCAACTTCATAGCCCTGCTCTGGACACGTTCCAGGGCCTCGATGTCCTTCTTGTTCTGATGGGCCCAAAACTGAACACAGTACTCAAGGTGCAGCCTCACCAGAGCAGAGTACAGGGGGACGATCACCTGGATCACCCTGGCCCTGCTGGCTACACTATGCCTGATACAGGCCAGGATGCTGTTGGCCTTCTTGGCCACCCAGACATGCTGCCAGCTCATGTTCAGGTGAGCATCAATCAGCACCCCCAGACCCTTTTCCTCTGCACAGCTTTCTGGCCACTCTGCCCCAAGCTTGTAGTGTTACGTGGGGTTATGGGGTTGCCAAAGTGCAGGACTCGGCACTTAGACATGTCCACTCATCTGGCCTCTGCCCATCCTGTCCAGGTCCCTCTGCAGGGCCTTCCTACCCTCCGTCCGGCACATTGACACTTCCCCCAGCTTGGTGTCGTCTGCAAACTTCCTGGGGATGTACTCAATTCCCTCACCCAAATCATCAATAATGATATTAAAAAGGTTGGGTCACAGGAGCAACCCCTGGGGAACACCAGTCACCAGATGAATTTCACTCCATTCACTACTATTCTCTGGGCCCAGCTGTCCAGCCAGTTTTTAATCCAGCAAAGAAAGAATGTACCTGTCCAAACTACGGGCTGTTAGTTTCTCCAGGAGAATACTATGGGAGACCATATCAAAGGCCTTGCTTAAGTCTAGGTAGACTATGACAACAGCATTTCCCTCATCCACCAGGTGGGTCACCCAGTCATAGGAGATGAGACTGGTCAGGCAGGACTTGCTTTTCATGAACCCATGCTGACTAGGCCTGATCCCCTAGTTGTCATGCATATGCTGTGTGATTGCATCCAAGTTATTCCATCAAAGGTTCCTTTCATGGCACCAAGGTCAGGCTGACAGGCCTGTAGTTCCTTAGATCCTCCTTACAGCCCTTCTTATAGATGGGCGTCACATTAGCAAGTCTCCAGTCATCTGGGATCTCTCTTGATGACCATAATCACTGATAGATGATGGAAAATGGCCCAGGAATCACATCTGACAACTCCCTCAGCATCCCTGAGTGGATCCCATCTGGCCCCATGGACTTGTAACAGTCCAGGTGGAGTAGCAGGTCTCTAATTGTCTCCACTTGAACTGTGGGGTGTTTATTCTGCTCCTTGTCCCAGACTTCCAGGTCAGGAGGCTGAGTACTCCAAGGATAAGTGGTCCGTCTAGTAAAGACGGACATAAAGAAGGCATTAAGAACCTCAGCCTTATCCTTATCTTGTGTAGTCATGTTCCCCCTCCCCCTTGCCAGCTCCTGGGCTAGAGTCTATTTCCCCCTTTTGAGACAGGTGGGACCCATTGGCAGCCATCAGGCCAAATTCCAAGTAAACCTCCCTGTGATCAAAAAAAAAAAAATAATAAAAGATAAAATAATCCTGTGATGGCACCAACCATGTATTAATCATATTAATCAGCTGGGCCTTAGTGGACCAGGTTCACTAAGTATCCCTCCCCACCACTGAAGGGATAGAGGAAAACACTACCTGCACACCCACTCCATCCAGTAACCACCCCTATTAAAAGTCCCTTTTGATAGCCTTCAGGCTTCTCAGCAACTTCACTGCTGCCAGCCTGAATTATCAATAAGGCGTAATAACTGGAGGGGCAAACAAGGTCAGGAAGTTTCCTGGTAATGTCCGTGACCCAGGCCTCAGGGAGGCAGCAGACTTCCCTACAGGTATGGTCAGACTGACATATAGGGCCCTCTGTTCCCCTCAGAATGGAGCCACCTACAACAATCACCCTTCTTTCCTTCTTGTTGGAGGAAGTCTTGAGGCATGGAGTCGACTTTCTTGCCCTAGACAACCTCCTGTGTAGACTTTGCCCCACATTCTCACCACGCTGTCCCTCAAGCTCCAGGGCCTCAAACCTAAGGGCACCTGGGGAGGCGATGAGGGTAGGGAGGGGGCTCACCTGCGACACTGAGCAGGGACCTGTTTCCATCCCTCTCCATTTCTCAGGTCCCCTCCCTCTGCCTGACAGTGACAGGGCAGGGGGTCCATCACTATTTGGGGTGTATCGCCCTGGTGCCTTTCTTGCAGGCATGGCAGGGAGTGACTCCAAATGTCTGTCTCTTGCTCACACTCCCTGATAGTCCTTAATCTCTCCACCTCCTACTTGAGCTCTGTCACCAGGCTGAACAGATCCTCCACCTGCTTGCACTTTACGCTTGCACTTCTGTCACCCACCATTGGCAGCATCACGCTCAGGCACTCCCTGCAGCCAGAGGCCTGAACTGACGCATCTTTCATCACTTGCTCTGGGTTACCACAGCCTTTTTGGCAAGTGCTTTGGCAAGTGCTCTCTGCCTGGTGGAGGCCATGGCTGGGTTTGCTGTCTGGGAGGCATACAGAAGGAAAGCTGGTCTGAGTAGGGAAGGATACTCCTCCTCCCCTGCTCAAACTGCTATGCAAACTGCCATGCCATGCCATGACTGATGTGCCAAGCTCTGTTTGCCCACCCTGGTCACTGTGCTCCAGGTTGCTCACGCTCCCTAGGGGCAGCCTTTATACCACCAGGGAGGGGGCACTGCTGGCTCCAGCCAAGCCTTGTCAGCCACCCTCGTGAGGGCTGCCATGCCCTGGCTGTCCCTCAGCTACCTTGAGCGACCGCAATTCAAGAAAACGCCTGTCCACTATGATCCCATACTTCACTACAGAATGTGACTGCCTCTCAGTTTTACTTCTATTGACATCTATAAAATACAATACCTACTTCATGTGCCATTTCTCTAAATTTCTCATTCACTGAGGTCACGACTAGAACACCCAGCAGAACAAGAATTAGGGACACCCAGGAACTAATCTTGAAACTCAGATCTGTTTGCTGGCGTTCTTCCCCCCCCTAAGCTGACTATACAGAGAAGGTAAGAGCTCCATCTTCCATTTCTTCACAAACCACACAACTTCTTAGATAAGAGGAGATTGTTACATGCCCCAAAACCAGAAACATGACAGAAAAAAAACATATTGTTATTCCCTGTTCTCCCAGGAAAAAGGCCAGAAGTGGACATACAGACTTAAAGGCACTTCTCCATTAGATTCATCAGAATTAGGAGTGAATGTGAAGATGCATAAAGCCATAATCACATGCTAAACTTGTGAAGACCTTGAGGCAAGTGATGCTGGAATAGAAGGGCTTCTTGTTAGTTTTAGATGCAGTACTACCAGATAGACAATGATGGCCACTAGGTTTTCTTGACACCTGTTTAAAGATGGAGCAGCATACTCATCATGTTTTGGTATTTGGCAAATGATTTTCAAGAATGCTGAGCTACCAGTTTCTGCAGAGTTCAAAAGCAATTGCAGGTATCAAAATCACACCAGTTATTTTTGGTAGTGTGCTAAACAAAACAAAACCTGCTTCTTTTTTTTTTTTTCTTCCCAATTACAGCCAACTGCATCCAAAATCTGTCATGAGTACTTTTACTAGTAGCTTCAGCTTTATGTAATTAGTAGGTGAAGCATAAATACAATAAACAACCCTAGAAAGACAAGAAAGACACAAGTCAAGGCAAAAAGACTTTTATCTTCCTTTTTTTTTTTTTTTTTGTTTTGTTTTAACATTCATCTTTTAAAAGTATTTTGTACAAAACACTATCTAATAGCCAGAGAGAAGCTTGCAAGAAAGACTGAAGAAGCAATGTGTTCAAAACCTCCCACCTCAAAGCTCACACAAAAAGGAAGGTAGGAAAGGATTTCAATCAACGTAGTAACTGTTTTGCTCCTCAACCAAGTTACTAGTCTTGCTGTGAAATACCCAGAGAGCCCCCTGAGATAAGCAGACAATAGCTCACAATTATGTTCTACCACACTGACTGGCTCTGCCCTCCATGCACCCCTCATGCCATATTCATGACCATTTCTTGCTGCTATTCATCCTGCAGCGCAGTCTTGAAGCTAGTATTTCCACCCAATATAGATCTCCGAAAATGTTAATATTCTCTTTTCTCACACAAATGAAATCAAAGCTTTATTCCCTCATGTCAGTTTCAGTATTTTTTTATGGTACATAAGTGACCTACACGTACCAAGTTATAAACCAGCTGCACACTGTAGTATTTTAAGGCAATGGAAATGATGCCACAGTTGCTAAAAATGATTTTCCATGAGTTAATAAACAAGAATATCTCAAGGAATTGCTGAAATGCCTCACTCTCAACTAAAGAAACCATGAATTATGTGTGTATTGCTGCATATCTCATGAACGCTGACTTAATTTTAAAGAGACGCATTGTAAAGCATGCATGATGTCCTTGATTTATTAAAAAAACAGTGTCCCTACATATGCCTGCATTCACTAGTTTTCCTCAGACATAGAAAGTGTGCCATATTTGCTGTTTCCCAGTGACTATGAGGCACACCAGAACAGAGATTTCCGTAAGAATACATGCTACTTTGTTTTGCTTACTGACAAGATCTTCCAGATTTCCTTACAGATTGGGACACATTCCAGTTTCTTAAGTTTGTTGGGAAGAAAAAGTCACAGTCAGGATCAAGTAGGACATCAATGAACAAGCATAAATACAAACTCAAGGGAAACTGAAAAGAAAGAAGGTCTTTGTTAAACAGCAGGGAAACTTCAGACAGTGTTGCACTTGTAAGAAGCTGTCACACTAGTATCAGAAATACTTTTCTTAGATTTGCATTTGATTTCCAATTTGAGAGTGATTATTTCAGTTCCAAAACTTCTGAATATAAACAAATCAGCATGCAAAAGATTATTGCAAATCAATTATTACAGTTCATTTGTAACTTATTTCAAACCAGCTTTATATTCTACATTTACATATGGGTACTTTAAAAAAAAAAAAGGAAAATATATTTTTCTAACTATATGTTGCTGAGATTTACTGCAAAGTTAAAAATAATTAAAATTCACACATCATACAAAAATGTATGAGGCAACTCTTGTTTTTTAATCATTAAAAATATTTTCATATGAACTGCTTGGCTATAATCTGGGCTACTTGAGTGAAAATGAAAGCTTGTTACTAAATGAATAGCAAAACAGCATTCAAAGCTTTTTCCATTTTTCTTGTCAACAAATGATATTCTAAGTTGTTTGCTTCCTTTTGCAAGTTCATTCATTTTCTGTGATTTCTTTATTTTCCCTGTAATTTCCTCAGACTCTACTTACATTGTAACTGAAAACAACATATTAATAGCTTATTTTCATTGATTAAGGATTTTTTCTGATGTAAATCCCTTTTTGCCTCTTTGATAGGTCAGAGTACAGAATTGGTGAGCACAGAGGAAAGCATTGCAAAGAAATTCCAAATTATACTACTATATCAATGCAGTTACTAGCAGAAGGTATAGTACACTGCCAAATAAATTATTTCAGAATAAAGCTTTATTTATCCAACTGTGGACGAGTGTAAGAGAGGTATTTCTGCACCAATCCAAGAATTTCAAAAGCTGGAAATGTGTGTATCAGAAAGCAATGTGATATTTTAAACCATATGTGGACAGAAAAATAAACTTGACTAATCTCTGAATTTAGACCTATTTAAAGTAAGACTCTTAATTTAGCTTATCAATTAAAATTACGGTGTCAGAAATTACAGTATTATTAAATTACTAAATTATTACTAAATTTAAATTATGAAATTAAATTAGATTTTAAAATACAGTATTAAAAAACACACTTATTGACGCAGCAGAGTCCTAGATTGCCAAAGGCTTATCTCAGATAGCCTGAAGTCATCATACCAATGAAAAGATGTAGCTTCTCTCCTGACTCAATGCATGGCCTTCTCTGAAGTCGAACTTGAGGTCGAGGACAAGTCATAAAGGCAGATGCGAACTGTCCAACCTAACTGTCCTTCCTGCAGAAGACTGCTGAGATCACCTCTTGGAATCTGGTTTTGAAACACTGCTGAATCTGACTGCACTGCAAGCATCTGTATTAATTTACAACCGGATTTCACAATGTTTACATCTAACTTGGTATCCAAAGACGCTGAAGCTACGTAGTACAGTTGTATGAGAATATACAGGTATTACACTTAGAAATTTAATTCTTTCTGTTGAGTCACTGTACTAACTAAACTATAAACATTTACATGTAACACAAACTCAGAGTGCACCCTTATGTGACTCCTGAAATTAAAGGCAATGTAAGTTACTTACAGATCTGAAAATATTTTTACTTCCTTTGCAAATACTAACAAAATAAAAAATATTGTACAATTAAAAAATTGTATCCCACATAAATAGCATATATTTTCCTATATTAATTTTTGACTTTGTCTTAAACACAGGTGTTGCATTCATGAAATCATGAAACTGATACTAACATAAGCTGTTATCTCCTTGCATATTAGACACCCTAATAAATTTAAGAGTTTCTTTTTAAAATAAGTAGCGATAGATAGTGTCATTTTATTTTCTAACCAGACAACTTTCTAAAGCAGAATAACTTATTTTTAAAGGGTTATATTTAGGAGAAAAACAAAAGTAATTTAACTGTGCATGTATGTGAACACATAAACCATACATATGAGTCCCTTGCCACCTCCATTGTCCTTTAAGTCAGCTTAGTGGATGACACTATAGATCAAAAAGTTAGTCAAAGAAAACCGTGGAACAAGAAATCAGAATGTTGTGACTTCACATTCTTCAAGATTGTATCAAATGTTCTTTTTAAATTAAAGCTTATATAAGACTTCAGAAATGTAGGGCTGCTCTAATCTGCAAGCTCAGAGAGGGAATCAGCTAGAATCAGGTCCTAGATAACAAAGCCTATAATTTAAAGTTGGTAAACAGCTAAAGCCTTGAAAGAACAAAGAAAAATCAGAAAATAGGGTTTGTGCTTGTATTGTGCAATATATGTAAGTATGTTTATTTCATATGTGCAGTACCCATTTCATAGCTGAGACATCCGGATATGAAACTGGTCCTATAGAACATTCTAAAATTGTTCCCTTCATTGCCATATACAAATATCTGGACTACCTCTAACGAAGATAGTCTAGGCAACAGTAAGATGCTTTGGTGGAATATCAGCCTTGTCCAAATGTAATTCAAGCAATCTTTTTCAAAAATCATGGTGTCTTCATTAAGTAATAGCTTAAAATTAGCTTATTAAACTACACAAAGTGCTTAAGGAAAACAAACAAACAAACAAACAAACATATACTTCACTTTTACAAAACAAACCTGATTTTGCCATTATTTTAATTTTAATTTTTCACACAGATTATTTCTCTGAACGGATACTGCCCAATGTGAAGGAACGGTCAAAGAATTGCATGTCTCAAATATCCCTGAAAATTTAGCTCCATGGCTGACTGTCTCTTTTTGCAAACCCCTCTAGAAAAAAAAAAAAAAAAAAAAAAAAAAAAAGACATGCCTTTTGGCTTAACCTAATATACGCTTCATGTGAAACGGCTTCCAACCAGACAGGTATAGCCAACCTACTTGCAAAAGGCTGGTAGTGGTAGGGGATCTGAACACAGATGGAAACACACTGGTTCTTCCTTAACATTGCAATATTAAACAATATCAATATTACCAAGTTCCAATACTATGACAGTATTGCAATATAAATCTTATGCCTCATTCCGTATTGCTTTGTATTACTTGGTCCATTTCTTTCTGCAGTTGAATATCTTATGTCTTAGCCAACACATTTCAGACCTATCCCTGAACATGAAGTATTGTAAGCCCTGTAATTATTGCATTACAGAATCACAGAATTTCTAGGTTGGAAGAGACCTCAAGATCAAGTCCAACCTCCGACCTAACACTAACAAGTCCTCCACTAAACCATATCCCTAAGTTCATCATCTAAACATCTTTTAAAGACCTTCAGGGATGGTGACTCCACCACTTCCCTGGGCAGCCTGTTCCAATGCCTCACAACCCTTTCGGTAAAGAAGTTCTTCCTAAGATCCAACTTAAACCTCCCCTGGCGCAACTTTAGCCCATTCCCCCTCGTCCTGTCACCAGGCACGTGGGAGAACAGACCAACCCCCACCTTGCTACAGCCTCCTTTGAGGTACCTGTAGAGAGCAATAAGGTCGCCCCTCAGCCTCCTTTTTTCCAGGCTGAACAAGCCCAGCTCCCTCAGCTGCTCCTCACAGGACTTGTTCTCCAGGCCCCTCACCAGCTTCATCACCCTTCTCTGGACTCTTTCGAGCACCTTGATGTCCTTCTTGTAGCGAGGGGCCCAAAACTGAACACAGTACTCCAGGTGCGGCCTCACCAGAGCCGAGTACAGGGGGACAATCACCTCCCTAGCCCTGCTGGCCACACTGCTTCTTATACAAGCCAGGATGCTGTTAGCCTTCTTGGTCACGTGAGCACACTGCTGGCTCATATTCAGCTGACTATCCACCAATACTCCCAGGTCCTTCTCTGCCTGGCAGCTCTCCAACCATTCCTCTCCCAGCCTGTAGCTCTGCTTGGGGTTGTTGTGCCCCAGGTGCAGGACACGGCACTTGGCCTTGTTGAACTTCATGCAGTTGACCTCAGCCCATTGGTCCAGCTTATCCAGATCCTCCTGTAGAGCCTTCCTACCCTCAAGCAGATCGACACACGCACCTAACTTGGTGTCATCTGTGAACTTACTGAGGGTGCACTCGATCCCCTCATCTAGATCATCGATAAAGATATTAAAGAGGACTGGACCCAGCACCGAACCCTAGGGAACGCCACAAGTGACTGGCCTCCAACTGGATTTGACTCCATTCACCACAACTCTTTGGGCCTGGCTATCCAGCCAGTTTTTAACCCAATAAAGCGTACGGCAGTCCAAGACACAAGCAGCCAGTTTCTTGAGGAGAATGCTGTGGGAAACGGTGTCAAAAGCCTTACTGAAGTCAAGGTAGACCACATCCACAGCCTTTCCCTCATCCACCAAGCACATCACTTTGTCATAGAAGGAGATCAGGTTCGTCACGCAGGACCTGCCTTTCATAAACCCAAAAAAAAAAGCATGACTGGGCCTGATCACCTGGCTACAGTGCTGTGTGATGACACTCAAGATAATCCGCTCTATGAGCTTCCCTGGCACTGAGGTCAAAATGACAGGCCTATAGTTCCCCAGGTCTACCCTCCAGCCCTTCTTGTAGATGGGCATCACATTTGCTAGCTGCCAATCGACTGGGACCTCAACATTCTGACAATATGGAAAGGATAAAGCCAAAATTAGCCTCTTTTACCTTCACCTAGCCTGTCTCACCGGAGTGCCAGGGAAGTCTGGGGTGGGAAACTACTGAAGACCACCTGTCTTCTACTGTAATGAAATCGAAGGATAGGGTCTCAGCACATTTTGTGCAGCAAGCATCCTTACATGGGGATATCCAAAGTGACAGCACATGAACTGCAGAATAGCATTGTAGTGAGGAAAGAGAGAGGTCACCTTCACTCCATGACTTGTTATTTAAACACACATGTACTGGAAAGCACACGGCCTTGAGAGAAGCAGCCCAGTTTTCAATCTTTGTAAAAATGTCAACTTGAAAAACTAAACTAAAAACAAAACAAAACAAAACTCTAAGCCTTTAGGTCCAGAGACATCTTTCAGTGGATGATTTCAAGGAAAACAAGTTACTTGATCCAACCTCCTTAATAACCAGATGTTTGCAATCATCAAAAATACATCTTTAGCTGAAACAATTTCCCTGTTCCAAAGCATTTAGTCTCTAAGAGCATTTACATAACAATATGTGACACCTCAAATGCTTAAGGCCACCAACCATGGCAGTATAAATTACAGTCATTTTTCAATACATTGTGCAAGGTGTGCCACTTACAGTACTTGGATTGGTTGCATGCTGTGTTGGTTTCTGCAGTGAGACACGGTCAGCATGCACCACAGCTAAACACAGTTTGCAGCCTTTGGAGATTCATGGTAATAGGTAAAAGAGGCTGATCTCCTTACCCGCCATAGGCTGGAATTGGAGGAGGGGGTGCTGCTGCTCGAAACGTATTGTACACTGTGCGACCTCGGCCTCTTAGATGTGCACCTCTATAAGCAGCAGCTGCCGTTGCAGCTGGGTAGGGAAATCCTGGCACTGTGAAGAGAAGGAGAGGAAAATAAAATATTCAGTTCAATCTGGTGTTTGAAAACTACACAAAATACTGGTAATGTAGCAGCATAGTTGTGCTTATATTAAAGCATGGCCCATAACTAGATGAGGGCATTGTTGGATAACTAAATTATTAGTCTTTTACCAAGAGGCCTCATCTTCTAACAAAAAATCTTTTTATGCAACTAGGAGACGGCAAACTGGGAATTTATATAGCAGTATCACAGGTAGCACAAAAAGACACTCATTATTAAAAACAATGCTGTCTGTTGTCACTGATGCTGCTAAAAGGAGACTTTTGAGGCCAAAACCACCCAGCTCAGGCTCAAATTTATAGTACCAGAGAACTTTCCATCACATTATTGGATTTATCTTCAAAGTTTGCCGTGCTTTGAGTGGGTGTGCGATGTTGGACCCAGTGACCTCCAAAAGACCATTTCAATCTAAATTGTTCAGTGATGAGCTTCATTTTTGTTCAGAAAGTTGATTATTATTAGGTTTGAAGTTTGTTTCAACTGAAAAAAAAAGGTAGACCAAGAGCTTTCTCAGAATTTGAGGGTATATCCTGTTCATAATAGTACCTGTTATTTCTTCAAAGGCAAGAGTTACATAGTTTGGAAACTATGTATTTTATGTATCTATATTAATTCAGATCATATTAAGAGCCAATAGAAACAATTTAGACATATAAAGAAGAAATAAACTCATGTTTTATATTGTCATTGCAAGTAAATGTAAACATTAATTACCATTCCATGTGAAACAAAAAAAGTTCATCAGAAACTGAACAGCAATATAGTACTACACAGATTTTTTTTTCTTCAGTAAAATATTTGTAAAAGTTTTCACATTTTAATTAAAAAAAGAAAAAGAAAAAATGAAACTTTCTACTTTACTTTCTCTGCCAGTTTTTTAAACAATGCTTCATTATTCATTTATCTTCTGGACATACATTGTTGGCCAGTGTTAGAACAGGTATTTTTGGAACTACTTCATCAGTGAGATACAGAAAATTAAATCCTGCTCTGGTAACACTCTGGTTACTTTAGTTGTGCTCCACTGTATTGAATTATGTAAATTAAGTATGTAAACAGATAAATAAAGAATGCTTAGTAATGCCCTAATAAAGGAAAAAGAAATGGAAGAAATTATGTACAAGCTCTTCAAGTCTGAAATTTGACTTCAATCCAGAGTTGTGTTTCATCTGTTTTAGAATTAAATTTTAAAAGTAGCCTTAAATATGAAATAAAATAGAAAATTATCAACTTATAGATATTGCTGGCTGAACACATGAAGGAAAATACTGCAATTACGGTGACTTCATTACAGCCTTACAATTGTTGCTAGGCCCCTCTAACTGAAGAGTCTGGCCAGGAAAACATATCTGAAATGGTAGATATCTTAAATTATAAGCCTGAAGGTTATTCTGTAGCTAGATTTCATAAATGTAGTCTTAGGGACACTCCTGAACTACCAAGAATAAGAGAAATTTCTCTGACCTAAATGACAATGACAAAAAAAAAATAAAATAACGAAGTCTAACAACCTTTGAGCAGTTTGGACAACTTCTTCACTTACATGTGCATCTGTATTTTTCTACATACTGATAGAAAAGAGTTTTCTAAGAAAAACAGAAACAGTAATAAAGAATAACAAACCAACTAAAAAAAAAAAAAAAAAGTCTAAACTAAAGTTATCTAATGTATCTAACAACACAATGGGTTTCCAATCCATAATCTAGGAACCCCCATTCAAAGATCTGCTTCAGCAATTAATTAGTAGATACATCTACGTTTGGCGATATTTAAGGCAAGGAAGTAGTCAACACTCTTTCAGTGAAACACTCAGGGTCCTAGACAATCTTTCTTCTGTAAGATGTACTGTTTGAAAATAATTCACCAATTCCTTCATATAGCTCACACCCTAGACATGTGTATGAATAATGGAAGAAAGGAGTAACTGTAGCTCTAAGAAAATTCCAACTGGAATTGTGCAGAAATTATATGGCAGACACTGACGATATGTCTGCATGAATTCCTAGTGTGTTTTGTTTTGTTTTCCTTTTAATTGTACCATTCAGTATAACTTTAACACAGATGGTTTAAAGTATATATTTTGCAGTAATTGAACATTTATCCTAAATACTCTCTTCGTCATGGTAGCCAAACCTTGGCAAAAATTACAGATCTTTGGCAGTGAACAAAGAAATATTAGTGCAAAAGCAGAGCACCTCAATCAATGAATGAATACGAATGAACAGAAAATATTAAAAAAATATATGTATATACTATTTTATTATTATTACATATGCATATATAATGAGAAATAAGTCTCTCTCTTTGCATGTGATTTTTCTTATGAAAGAGGAGAAAAAGCTAGAAATTCAGGAAGAGTCACTTAGCCCCCAAATGTTTATCAAATCCAGAACCTACATGTATAATGGAAGCCAAACCCAGCATTCATGGGAGATGGTAAGATAAGGCAGGGATTTCTGACATTTTTAAAGGATCTCTATATTTTCTGATGTGTTAGAATGCAAAGCCTTAAGTTATTTCATTGTTTTGCTATGCTCACCTTGTGTTGCCTCCTTAAGAAAATCATGAAGCATAAAATATCTATAGTAAAGCAAAACCGTAGGAAATCTTACAGAAGCATTTAGAAGTTAGAATAATGGTTTGGAGTTCTGTAAAGAAGACAAGACATAATGGAAGATAAGCCTGAGAAATATGGAACTAAGAATGACACTGCATAGTCCTGTGAGAAAGTAAGCTCATATATGCACTAGAATTATATCCACTCTCCCAAAAAGTGACGGGTCAGCCATAAAAACAGAGTATGTGAAAACATGCCTTCTAATTGCAGGTAGTATTATTAAAGATTATAATTATTGCCAGAGGTATAATAATTGGCAAGATCATGTCATCCTACATTCGAGTTCAACAAAAAAATTATGCTACTCATCCCAACTGAGAAATCATGTGATTAGGAGTATGCAATAATCACAGAATTTATTTTGCTACCAACTTTTTAATATCCTTACTCCCAAAATAACCAGAAGTAATGCCACTAGAACACAATTGAATGATGGACTTAATAAAAACAATTTTATGAAAAGAGCTCTCCCATCAGGAAGCATTAAGTAATATCAACCAGCCCCAGAAGCAATGAATATACTAGCCAGGAAGTGTAAACATTTAATGACTCAAAGTTTGTAGGTCAACCTTCCTTAGTGCCTCAGTGCCTAACTACTGAAACTAAGTCAGTGAAAATTCAATTATAACGGCACTGAAAATGTGTTCAACTCTCAGCTGGGAAACATCCTACTCCACTTCTTAACAGAAGTACCTTGAATTTATCAATGTAATTTGATGACTAGAATTCTGACGTGTAATAGGGAAAAGGCAAATTTTGCCAACTACATATCATTGGTGATAATAATGATGTTAAATACAAAGACAGAAGTTTCTAAGGACTGCATGAGGGAAAGATACCTTTCATCCCAATCGTATTTGTGTTCATAGATGAAATTTAATTATATCTGAATTTCTCCCCAAAGATATCATATATAAGCATTGCTTTTATTCATTTTTTATTAAATTAACATAACAGGTAGTGGATTTTCTAGACACCACATCTCAATATATGCCTTGGAAAACAAAGACTGTCTGAACACTGACAAAGCTTGAGTTCCAAAAAGGGGGAACACATCCTGATTAAAAAATACTTAGGGGTTATACACTTTAAAGTTTTAAAGCCCTGAGATAAATGGAAGAGTAGCAGATGTAAAAAACAACAGGGGGCAGATTTTGTATCAAAGCCATAAAAATATACAGCCATTTTAATGGGCAATTATTCTTTGAATTTTTGCTGTGGTTTGAATTTGTATGAGCGTGCCATATGCCTCAAGAAAGGTGTGCCATCAAAATGGATGAATGAATCTACCTCTCATCACTCCTAATCTCTGTACAAACTATCAGGTCATCTGCTATCAAGAGTTTTCCAATGTTTAATCTTGAAGAATTTTAATGCTATACTGTGTTGAAATCAGTTTATAGCTAATTTACTGCAGAGTAGTTTAACTGTTAGAAATGCAGGAAGACACACAAATATTACTCCCATAGTTTAGGAGGATCCCTGTTGAGGAAACATTTCAGAAGTGCTGGACAATAAATTACAAACAAAGAGGTATAATAGGTAACATGCTGAGAAAGGCTAAGCAGAATAATCTATATCATATTATCTGATATTTATGAAACAGAAATATTATGAATTTATCCTGATGTATGCTCTGTAGTGAGTTTTCACTTGACTTTAACAGCAATATGTAATATAAACTGTCATTGTTTAAAAGAGTTATAAAAACTGTGCTAAAGACAATGTATGTAGACCTTTACATTTAAATAAAAATTACAGTGCAAGTAAAAGCTCCATTACTACAGCTTTTAAAATAAAAGGATTTAAAAAATGAATATATGTCTTTAAAGTGTGAAAAGCTCTAGCAAACTAAAAAATAAAAAAATAAAAAAAAAATTCACCTATCCTTTTTGTGAGATGATTATCCCTGGGATCCAATTGTGAATTAACTGAACTCAAAGGAAATTTGCCATGTATGTCAAATATAGGCACAACTGGTCCCTTCTATTTCTTTAATTCAAAATAGAAACAATATATTTATTTTTAAAACAAAAATAGTGGAACAATGATTTCCTTACCATTGTACAGAAATACATGTCAATATTAAATACTGTTGTTTAGGAAAGAATAAATCTGGATTTTCGACAAACAATTTCTTATAGGATGTTCTCATTTGAAATGCATTGAAATGGAAAACAAAAATCTCTAATTAATGTACAAGTCTAATCACCATTCTCCACATGGAAGAGTAATTTTTCACTGTTCATTTGCTCAGTGTAATCTCAAAACTGACATAACAGAAAAGCAATGGCCTATAAATCTGCTCTCATTTGTTTCTTTAATATTCAAATTCCATTGAACTACAGCTGCTTGTTGCTGCAGTCTATTACAACATGCAAAACTGTCGATAAAAATATTATGAAAGGAAAGATGTGTTTCTTCATGGCTCTGTGTGCCATTTATTTTGAAAAAAAATAACAATAAATGACTCATGGATTGTCCCTTATTTTGCTGCACGCTGGGCGATTAGTGATTACCTTGCTGTAAATTGACATGGCACAAGGAAATTGACACAGCTCTGATTAATTAACTTTTTATGTGAGAAAGTTACTTACAAAACACTGCACACTGTAATTGAATCCCTTCACACAACACTACTGCATTAAGTTTCCAAACAAATCCAAATTAGTCCAAAATTTCACATAAATTTTGTGACTTTTTTTTTTTTGTAGTTAAGTGTGCCCTGAAATATTATGTCAATCTTTCTAGAGAGAGCAGGCATTGGCAGCTGGTTTAAGGCACTGTTTTCAGGTTTTTACCTATTGAATCCTCAGATATTTGAAAAAACAAGATTTGAATTTTTTTTCCACACCACATAATCAACATAATCAAATTAACTCAAAAAATATGCATAGCATATTTTAGCAAAAAAGCAACTGCCTATTTAACATGCTTATTCCTATGCTAAATTGTATAAGGATAGTTGGCTGTTCCAACAAAACTTGCTGTTTAATTATCTTTGCCACAAATATGCTTTCATATCCAATTGGTTTATTATACCAAAAATTACTTGCACAAACTAAACACACATCTAGATTTCTTTATAATTCTTTTAAGTATAAATGGTATTAAAATTTCCCTCCTCCCCCCCCATCTTCTCTAGTGTACAAATAAACAAACTGCCATTGGATTCTACATATATTGACACCACTGTATGTCAGGAATTTATAACCCTTAGAAAAATATCGTGATGCCAAAACATGGACACTGTCTTATCTTTTTGTCTAAACTTTTTTTTTTTTTTTTTTTTTTTTTTTTTTTTGCAGTGAGGATGACTGAGCACTGGAACTGGTTGCCCACAGAGGTTGTGGAATCTCAATCCTTGGAGATGTCCAAAAGCCACCATGTGAGCACGGGCCTTGTCCCCCTGCTCTGGTGGCCCTGTGGGAGCAGGGAGAGGAGCAGATGGACACAGAGGGGCCTCCATACTCAGCCATGCTGTAATTTGGTCGTTCGGTAATTCTATGCTTGTTAGAAACGTTTCATTCTTTTACTACCCTGTATGTTTGGCCACCTGAGTCCCTCAGACATCAATGGATTTATCCTAACAAGCAGAAGAAAATGGGGGATATGGAGGAATAAAAAAATGAACAGATAATTGAGATTTTTTTATTAAGCTACATGATTACACTGACCTACAACTCTGAACAACTGCTGGTCAAATTACTTATGATGTGTTTAATAACTAAATAAGGGCATTGCACAGTTGATGTTACAAAGAATAGTTGACTTTTCACAAAAGAAACTGATAACAAACAAGAAAATGCTCAGTAGGTAAAAACAAAAACAAAGCAGCTAGACCACAAAGGAAAAGATACAGAAGCCACATTTGATCCTAAATTGAAGAATAATCTTCAAATGTAGATGTTCAAACTGATGAATAATTTCTCTTGTCTTCTTGGTTACTGACATCTAGAAGTTTCAAGCAAATGGAAAATTTCCCCTGTGTTTTCACAAACAGGATTTCTGAGACAAAGTAAAAAGGACATGGTTGTACAAAACTAGATAAAAAATAGCATTACTATAGAGATGAAAAAAATCAGTTGTTTGTTTATTAAAGTCAATTACATGGTGACAAGTTCTGTCTAGATGACACAAGGATTCATTAATAGTGAGGAGATTTGTAAGTTACAGAACTCTGTTATTCCATTAGCATGTTAAAAAAGGGGGAAAAGAAAAGTTTTAATATAGCCTATGATGATTTTCAGAAGGAACTAAATTTAAAATACCATCCAATAAAGTGACATTTTTGATGTTCTATATGTCAGAACTCATATGAGTTTTTGACTGTCCTGTAAATGCATGATTGCTCAGTAGCTTATATATCCAAGCCACTAAAGCTCAATGGAATTAAGCTATAACAAAGAACATTGTCAGAAAATTGCTGTGTTGGGAAAATTCTAAGCAGGAAGTGACAGAAGGAAAAAGTAGATGGCTAACCTAACCCAAGCCACAGTGGAGTAATTGTCACAAAAAAAATAAATAAATAAAAATAAAAAAAAAAATTGCAAAGAACCATATAGGCATTAAAAATATGAATACATCATAAATACTTATTATGTATGAAATTCAGCTTGAGGAAGAATTTGGAAGATTGAAACTAGATGAGGTTCCTTCCAAGGTCCCTTCTTACCCTAGCCATTCTATGATTCTAAGAATTCTGTTATATACATGTTTTTAAGAGCCATAACAACTGTTATTAAACTGACAATATAAGGAAGACTGACACTAAAGTCTTTTTTGGAACTAGATGTGACACAGAAACTTGAAAACCACAAAATTAACAACTGTCCAAGTGACTAACAGAATGACTTGATAAACATAGTCAACTGTGTTTCCCTAGCTACTGAAAATGAAAGGCATCTTTCTAGATCCTTTCTAGATGCAAAGTCAAGCAAACAAGAAATCTGCATATAGGACTCAACACAATGGATATTATGTACAATAACATCATAGATCATGTTCAAAAAAAGGAAAAAAAGTAATTGTCACTGCTTCACTGCATTTTGAGAGGACTAAGTCCTGACAGGTAACCATGAGTACTGCCAAAAGCCAGGCACCATATCTCCATTAACAGGATAACACAATGTCATGTGAGAGTCACAGCTGTCTTTGGTCAAACATGATCTGGATTATTTGAAGCAAAGGACAAAGATACAATCCACGATTAACTATAAAAAGATGTTATAAGCACCCTCCTAGTCATCTTCCCCTACCCAATTGTAGGATGGTGTATAAATTAAAAAAAACGCCAGTGGCATGCAATTCAGTATACACCTCTCTTTATAATACTCTTCATTGTACCACTTCAGACACACTGCATCATCACGACACAGATTAACACTAGAATAAGTAAAAGCAGCAAAGCACTGAAAAAAATAAAATAAAATGAAGGAATTAAATTAAATCCATATTTACAGATGTTGCAGAACAACAATACATCTTACTGATGAATTATTAGTCACCATTTAAAATACTTATAGAGGGTAAAGGGATAGTTATCCTGAAAACAGTTGCAGAAGGGCAATATACCATGATGGAGAATGCAGAAAATGCTATAAACAAGAATTTCAGACATAGCTACCAAAAACAAACAAACAAACAAAAAACAATCAAGAAGATATTAGGTTCACAGCAGAAAAGAAAGCCAATCTGAAACATGGCTGTAATATAACACCAATAAAAACACTTTCAAGAACACATTGACTGCCACATATATTACTTTGCTGACTGGAAGGAACATACACCTGTAAAACAGGCACAGGAAGCAAACTAGATACCAATGCCCACTGAAGTGGTTTTCCTGGCTAATAAAGTAAGCTGTTTTTAAAAGAGGCAAGCAGCAGCCACACAACTACACAGACAAAGAAGGTCAAGATGGGTAGATACAAGCAGATTTTTATCAGGAAGCAGAAGGGTACTCATAGTTTTCATGGAGGTTCAGAAAAATTTATTTTTCACTTCAGCCTAGAGATCTGCATAAGTTTCACCTTACCTATTGGCAGTGGTTAATAGATGTCCGTTAATAAGTATTGTGACATATCTTACCAGAAAGGGGAATGAAGCACTTAAAGCAGTCATGGGAAACTCTTGAGAAGTATAATTTTGTTTTAGAAACACAACCGTATCTGACTAACTGATGACGTATTGGTGATACTGTTCAAAGAATTAAGCATAACCACAATCCTTCTGTACTGTCTTTTAACAATTCTTTTACGATTCTCAGAAAATGAGGAAACTATTACCATGTACATTGAAAGTTTATATAACTAACCTTTCCTCCTACTGGCAACTGCGCACGTGCACAATACCCATTGTGATTTGTTTTCTGGATAAAAGGGCCTAATAGAATCTCTCCTGATCTACTACAAAGTTCATTATAACTCTTTATAGTAAATTATTTTTTTTGTAATTACCTGTTTTCATATTTTAAAATATATTTATTATACACAGCTACACTTCTTGCAACATTTAACAGGAAACTGAGTATAGATGTGAACTTTTATTAGCAGTACAGAGAAGATACCTCTCTAACTTTGCACACTACCTATTTGGCATGTGAATGGTACATGTTTAAAGTGTTAATGAATTCCACAGTTAAAGCAAGTCAACAAGACTTCTTTGTTTTCTTTATTTTTAGTTCCTTCTTGCACATTTCAGTGATGTGCTTCACAGACTTTTGCATGAATATTTTTCAGTAAATACTAACCAATTTTTCAACTGATGGCTTACATTCAATTTATTTTATTTTATTTTTTTTTTTTTAACAGGTTACTCTCAAATTCACGCAGCTTACATACATGTAAATGAAACTCCTTTCAAAAGAAAGGAATTGTTTTCCTATAGCAAAGCTAGAAGTATCTGGATAAATAGCCTTCAAGCTACTAAAACATTTAATTTTGAAATATAAAAGGCCTTATAGAAACAACCCAAATTGTGTTATATTGATGATGTTAAAAGTAAATAAAATCATTAAGACTTTACAATCTGATTAGAAAACTTTACAAGTGACATAAGTAGATCACTGCAGCCTATCTCCACTACAGCACAAATGTTGAGTTTCACAATCATAAGGGTCCTTTTTGCTAAACAGAAACTGCTTGAAAAAGGTTTGCAAAATCAAAGTGCCATAGAAAACTGTCTAATAATATGACATAATTTACTTGATTTTTAAATCAAGTGAATATATTTTGGAATAACTCCATTCCAAATCAGCATTTTAAAAATTGTAAATCTAATCTGAGAAGATAAACAGGACTTTCAGAACAAAGAAACAACAACCTTGTTCTCATTACAGAGAATGAATATCATATATGCCAACTAAGGTCAACTGAAACTCAAATGTAGTGTTCAAAAGCATTTTGGTATTTTTATCTTTTTTTTGTTGTTGTTGTTGTTGTTTTTTTTCCTGAAATTGTTTATATGTGCAACCTGTTGATTTCTAGTAGAAGACTGTAACTCTTATATTCAATAAAAATTTCTTAGTATAGCTGCTCCTCCAACCCTGCCTGAGTATGTCATTCCTTCACCATTTTTCCTTAAAGTCCCTTCTCAAAAATAACTTTTTAAAAAATGCCTTTCCCACCTTAGCCCTCTCCTCATGTAAGTGTTGTAATTTCATGACTGGAAGTCTTTATTCCCTTAAAATAAATCAGTAAATAACAAAAACAAAAACAAACAAAAAAAATCCAAGAAAAAAAAAAATCACTGAATCAGTTAAGTATGCTAAGCATGTATGCTCAAAATGTCTGAATTCAGAGTCATTTATTCTTTCCCCAGGTCCTCTGTTTTAGCTGGCTACCTAGGTCATCAGATTTTGATAACAGAAACCATTGTTTCCATGCTTGTCTCTTAAGAAAATTTTTGGCATTAAAAAAGCTACTAGTAATTTTAACATGTCTCCTTTGCTTTAAGTTCTTGAAGTTTGCCTTAAGGGGGAGGGACAAGAAAAGCCCCTGTAAAAAGTAAATTTCACTTTCTTAAGATATCTTCTTATTATTGATATCTCATTTGTTAAAATTTTCATACAAACTCACTAAGCAGTATTTTGAGGACCATGAGGACCAGGAAGGGTACTTTTAACATTATTCCCGGGCTACTACTAGGAGATTCTTTCTCTTCAATTAAAAAAAAATAAATCTATTATTAATTCAGGAAGCACTTTGTTGGCTTATTCACATAACTCATTTGCAAAGGTACTCAACTTTTTTTTTTTTTTTACAATAGGCAATTAAAAGTAGACAAAACCAGAAAAATATGTAAATACAATCTACTGATATATATATATATATATATTAATTATAATGAATTGACCTGCCATTCCATTTTAAACTAAGAGAAAACAGAGCAATTAAAAATTCAGTTTGCAAAAATCTTTTTACATTTAATTTGCAAATAATACAACATCGGCAAGTTATATCATATGATTGCCCAATCAATTCAACTAAGACAAACTTACTAAACAATTGCTCCTCTATCAACAATAAAATCTCAACAAATAAATTAATAGAAACCATAACAATGATATCACAACAATTTAATAATTGATGTCATTACCATAAAGTACATGCCTATTTAGATAAAATATGGTCTCTTATGTCTTACATGCAAAACCCAGAAATGGATGTACCAACTGCCAGGAGCACCTAAGGTTTGGTTGCTTGGAGTCTCAAGATAATATCATAACAGGGTCATCATTACAATTCTATGTTCACGTAATTAGATGTGAACAGATTAAACCTGAAAAAATCAACTGAATGGAATATTTCCACTAATGATTCTGCTCAAAAGTGCATTTTAAATGACCTTTTGAAAATTTATGTTTTCCTCATGTAATCTTTTGGTACAGGAAATATCCCAGAATGTAATATAAATGTCAGTCCATTGGTAATTCCTCAGTAAAATAAAACCTGGAATGCTTTTAGTGAAATAGAAAAAAAAAAAAAGAAAATAGTTTAACAGAGCATTTTTTTTTTTAACTAATTCACAAATATTTCATAAGCCAAGTAACTTACTTTTAAGTGAAGATATTCAAAAGAAATATTGAATAGACTAGTTTACTTAATTGTCATTTCTACAGAACAATGAATCCTCAAATAATCTAAATCCTTCTGTTGGATATGGTGTTCATACTTGGTATTTATGATTTTCCTCATCTATTCCATGCATATCAACAAAGTCCTGAACTATCCACTGGAACCATCCTTCACCTATGAAACAAAATACTCACAGGAAAAAAAAAAAAAAAGAAAAAAGAAAAAAGTTTATATATCTTTTTAAAAGCAAATGAATTTATCATATATGCGTTGATAAGTCTTTTAAATACAGAACATATATTTATAAAAGCAAAATTCCCATAATTTAATGTAATTTATCCTTTAAGATTCTGCTCTAGATTTTCATTCTCTACTGGCACCTAATGAATAAGTCTGAATCGGGAGGATTATTAGGATAATTTTGGAACATTTAGGAATTTTTCTCATTTGCTTTAAAAGAACTTAAACATTAAAAATATTTTTTGTCAAAAATATTAGAGGAGCCAAGGTTTCTAGGGAATTTTCTGAAAGAACTGCCTTCCCACCTTTCAAAAACATCTCATCTTTGCCTTGTTGTTTTCTAGTTGCTTATAAGCTAAAATCCCAGGGTAACATAGTTTATTGTTTTAATATCTGTCTGACGCAAAGAAAAAGTATTCTCTGGTGAGTGCTTATCTGTCATATGTATTTCTGTGAAAGGAATATCAAGACAAATAAGATGTTCTAGGGCATATCATGGGATTATGAATTTAGCACTGACTGAATTCTGTTTAAAAATAATTGAAAAGATAAATACAAAAAAAAATATCTGCACTGATATTTTGAGGATGGAAATCTGAAGAGCATTCAATTTAAAATATTTTAATTATAAAAATGCTAGAAAATATTTTAGTATGGCTAGAGAATAAATACCCAAATTCATAAATGGAACAAGCAAAATAAGAGGAAAAATATTTTTAACTGAAACAGTTAAAACAAAATTCTAATGATACAAAGGACGTTGAACTTACTTTGTATTAATTAAACTCAATGTAATGCCATTCATACAGAAGTGAATAACCAGTGATCTGGAAATTCATTTAGACCATTAGGTTAATTACAGAAACTGATGGAACTTTCATCAGACAATTACAATTAAAGAAAGAGAACAATGTGGGACAGATTTATAAGCATTTGTACCTCCTCCTTCCTGTATTGCTGTATTCTACTACAAATTCTCATAAAATTGTAATAAATACATGAACTAAAAAATAGGTCAGCAACTTCATTTGCCCTTGAGTGTGATAAAATAGAATAAATGAATATCTGTGTTTTCATTTTTTTTCTTTTCTTTTCTTTTTTTTTTTTAATTCTGTCATTATATGACAGAATTTTTAATTCTGTCATTATATATGAAAAAAATATTTTTAATTAAATTAAAAAAAAAGAAAATTTATAGAAAAGAGCATGTATATTTTGGTGCCTATAAGCATGAAAAAACTGTAATATTTAGAAAATGTAACCTAAGACTGACTTCAGTTTAAATTGTATTCTTATTGAATTTGAGGCAGAAATCTCTTCTATGGGCATGCAAAACATTTGGGAAATACAGGCACTCATCTGTGAATCATAAAGGCATACAGCAATTTATTATTTTACCATATGTCAGCTGTTCAGTGCAGTGAACGGTCCTGGAATACATACTCAGAAAAATATACTAGCAGAATTGTAGAATCATAGAATCCATATTGTATTCTATATGATTCCATGATTCTATGAATGGTCCTATAATACATGTAATACATGCTCAGAAAAAAATACTAGTAGTTACTGTAGTAACTACTGACTCAGGTGTCTTTATTTTTACTTGGACCTAAAATAAAGCCTAAAGGTTACAAAGATCAACATTTTGATTTAGAGAGTGAAAAAAATTTAGCTTTCATTGAACTTTTATTAGCATTTGTAATTCTCTCTGTCATTGCTTTCCATGGAATCTGAGTATGCACAACTGTAAACTTTTGAAAAATCTGATGCACAGTTGTTGGCTGGCTTCTTTTACCAGCTAGTGCTTAGTGAGCTGGAGGACGTTGATCAACTACAAAGTTTTCTACTAGCAGATGCATCTCCTTCTCATTAAAGGGTATTATCCAGCAAACAGAGACAGACTATTCAGAGGGGCACCCAGATGGAAGACAAGAGACAACCACCATAACTTGAAAGAAGAGAAAATTCCACTGGATACTAGTCAAAAGTTTTTCACTGCTAGGACACTCAAGCATTGAAACAGATGACCCAGAAAGGTTGTGCAGTCACCATCATTAGAGGTGCCCTGAGCAACCTGGTCCTTCCAACCTGAATAATTCTATAATACTGCGAATTCATGTCTTCCTTGTTTCCCATTTTAGTTTTGAGCACTAAGTAATTAATGAGGAAAAAAGACACTTAAGAGTTTCTAAAAGTCCTTGCATAAAATCAGATTAGTATTTATGCCTTTTCTCTCTCTCTCTCTTTTTTTTTTTTTTTTAATCACACTTAACCAGCTATACTATTGTCTTTTACTGAGCAGCAATACAGTCAAGAAGTTAAATGAGAAATAAATCTAGACAAATATAGAAAACAAATATTTTACCACTATGTTTCCATCATTCATTCTGTATAGAATATAACTCAGGAACAAAACACATACAAACAAGTTAAAGATAATAACATTGCTAAAAATGAGGACTATCCTCTTCCAAATATTTGAAAATTCCACAATGCCATAGCATTTAATGAAATCCAAACTTTTCAGCTTTGAAAATCTCAGCTTCCATCCAAATGATTATGAATTTAAAACCTGTTAATACTTCCATTGTAAGTTGTTCTGAAATATTATACAGTTACAATCCTACCAATAACAGAATAAACGATTAAAAAATTATTCAAAGATGAAGGCTACGATTCTGTTGTCTACATGGAATAGTAATAGCAAAAATATTAATCTCTTAGATGTTAATATTGATTTATCAGTTTATTCATTTCAATATTAAAAATGTTCATCAAAAATAACATTGTCCAAAAGAACATCATTAAAATACCAGAAGAAGGAAAATGAGACAAAGTTCAAGGTTAATTCCCATCCAATTCCTATAGAAAATAAGCTATTTTACATCTTTACTGAAAAATTCTTAATAAGGAGAAATTAATAAAATAATTACAATCATTAGTAATTGTAATAATTTCATTAGTAAGAGTTGTGAACCTGTGGGGACAACTACATTTTGGCAATATGAAATGCTATACATAAAAACAGAAATCATGACTTGCTGACACACAAATTCAACAAAGTGCAGTAACTTCTACTGCAAGGACTACTGGCAATCTCTATTATGAAACCGTATATTACACATTGCCCAGTGGGATGCTGATAGGCAAAGTCTGTTTACTTGTATGTTTGGCATAATTGAAAATAAACACGTATTTGTTAGGATCTCATTATTCAAGGAGCATGACTGCAAATAGATTTTCCAAAGGGATTGACCCATGAGAAATAATATAAACAGTGAAGTACAGAGCTTAGCTAGCTATTACAATGGCTATGTAGAGATTTAATAAAATTGGATATATTGTAAGATGTAAACAGCCCCAGAAATAAATTTGCTAGGCTATAACACAGGGAGATAATGGCAACAAGATGAACTTAAGAAAGGCTTTATTTGGAGTACATTACAGAAAATAAAAAACAAACACTGCCCCTCTCCTGCCAAAGAAGTTCCTTAACAGTGAAATGAATGGAATGTTTGTATAGTTTTCTAAAAATAGAATCTCAGATGCATGAGATATTTCAGTCAAAAAGGTGCACTGAAAGGTGCACTAAAAATGTTCTGTACGGAAGAATCCCCTATTGATCTATACAGTATTTCATAGTAACAAAGTAAGTAGTGTAGGGATCTCTGTAACTACAATGACAAAAAAAAATAATGTTTGGGAAAGGTGACAGTACAAACTATTCCTGCAGTATTTGGAAGCAAATGCAGATTTAATTGATAACTTCAGTTCCAATTTAAAACACTTAATGTATTTTCTTTTTTAATATGTATTTGTAGACTCCTGATTTGAAAGTAGATCCTGTATCTATAGTTTAAAAGCAGCAGTTCTATGGATGACATTGTTCCTAGCCTTTGACATAAGAGTTATATCACTGTAGAGATGATCACTTTTGAACTCCTTTTCCTCATTTCTGGTTTTAATTAGTCAAAGAAATTAATTATTTTAGAAGTCTTTAGTACCTTGAAAGAGAAGAATTTGCATTCTACAGTGAATACAATCTTCCTAAAGAGCACATACCATAATGTTGTTAAATCAGACAATTTATAATATTTTATTTACAGAGAACTGCTAGGAACTCATAGCAAATACTGCTGTTCATTTTAATTCATCAAGAAAAAAATATCTATGCTGCAACAAGGAGAAGACATTCTAGTTGATTTGTAATCAGCAATTTTTGTTTCAATGGATCATTTCAACAGGCACTACATGAAAAACAAAACAAAACAAAACAAAACAGTGATTTTCTCATCTTTGGCTACTTGCAGTGTTGTACCTATTAATAAACATAATTATTACTATTTCATTTGCCTCTTCTTCTGACTACATTTCTGAATGGGCATCAGTGGCACCATCAGTACAATATGAAACATTTTCAGCAATTAGTTCCACTTCTGCTTCAGAATTTTAGAGGAGACCAAGGTTTTGTACAGGAAAGCAGCTGATGGCCACAATCATTAGTAATTATAATAATTACAATAATTTCATTACTTCTCAATAGTTTCAGATTCTCTTTGCTGTTTTTATTAGTGCACCTTCTTATAATTCAAAATATTCATTTTGCACAAATTTTTCTTTTTCTTTTTTGAAAATAAAGAAATAAAACACAACCTATTCACATCTATTTACTTCCTTGACCCAAACAAGTGGTAGCATGTTATGAGACTTCTTGTTTATTAAATCAAAGTTGTGACCAGGAAGGAAAAAGAAACACAACTTCATCTTCTACAGAAAACACAGAGTATACAACATTACTGGAAAAATAAATAAAAACAGTTTTACTGTAGACCTTTTGACCAGTGCAGTGTAGAACAGGCCTTTTATTATTTTAAATAAAATACAGTTTGCGAATAAAGATGCAAGTAAAATGAATTACCTGAATTATCTGTTAACATTACTTACCACATTTACCTTAACAAAAGCTATTGCAAAAATTGACAATTTTATGGGGCTTTATTCACATTAATGTGCTTTTTTTTTCACAAAACAGAAAAAAAAATAGCCATAACACTAGCTTACTTGTGGATGTGTATACTAGTGAACTGGGGGCACTGTACACGGGAGATCCCTCCTGGTTTGCCTGGCACAGCAGCACCCTGCCTACAAGAAAGAGAGAGAGAGTGGTATCTGGTTTTGGAACACTTCAACTAAACCTCAGTTTTTATCTTAAAACAGAAATAAAGCCATAACTGAAGCAGTGTAGTGAAGGGGCCCTTTATGTCCTTTGACTTCAAAACAAAAAGAGCCCCCAGTAAACACATATAATTGTACATTGAAAAAAGCAAAACACAGACATCCCCCCAAATCCAAATACTCTTTTTATCACATGGGCAAGCTGGTGTAAACTCTGAGCATCTACAGCATGCACCAGTCCCTCACCCCACTGCAGGTGCTCTCTCCCTCTCTGCCCTGCATCTCTGGAGCAGAAGCTGCCTAATTAGCTAATTAGCTTGTGCAAAGCTCCTACTCCCATCACCTAGCCACTAAATTCTCATCTCTCTAACTTCAGCTGAAATGAGAGACTACTTAAGCAAACACAGCAGAGAAATCAGAACACAAAGCTTACATATACAGATATTAGGTCAAGTACGATCTGAGTTACATTGCTTAAATTAACACTGATGTGAGAGAAATCACACCATTATTAGTACATTAGTACATTATTAGTATTTTTTGCTTGAATGAGAAATACGTAAGCATATATTATGTTCCACTATATGAGGATTAAAAAACAAACAAAATAAATTAAACCATCAACCCCCCCCCCAAATAAAAGTAAAAATAATTTTAAACAGTGCTTAACATTTTTCATTTTTAAGAAATCACTGAAGTTTAGGATTGTTTCCTGTTTTTTTTTTTTTGTTTTTTTTTTTTTAATTTAATAAATGTAAATCCAATGCCTTACTGCTTCATCCTCTTTCTTTGTAGTTATATTTTAACATTCTTAGATGAATACAGATTTTACATTGAACAGAGGGAGAAACAGCTATACTTTTACACTAGGGAAAAACCTTCTCCACTTTAGGAATGCAGTCCACCAGGAAGAGCAGGCTGTGACACGTATGTTTTTGCAAATATACGTGTATGTACAATTGTATACACACATACAACATATATATACACTGACATACTTCAAGTTGTCAGAATTTATGAATCACAGATTTTGAAATATATTTACCTGAAAATTTGTGAGACATTAACAGAAGACATGTATTGCCTTATAAGCAAAGTAACTCAACAGAACCAAATCAAACAAAAATTTGGAAGGATGTTATGTTAATTATGTTAATGGAAGGATTGTAATGTTAATTACAAATGGTAGGCATGATTTCCATACAAAATTTGCCTATCTAACGAGAGCAATCCTCAATTTACATGTAGTTAACACACCTGAGTTATTTCAAAAAAAAAAAAAAAAAGTTTTGTTTTGTTTTGTTTTAAGAAAATCTCTATCATTAACCATTTCTTTAATCATCAGCTGTCAGTTGAGGTGGAAATATAGCAAATACTGAAAGAAAATAACTATTGTAATTTATACAATTTATACAATTTTGCTAAGAGCTGGAAATCTCATGAAATATTGTGCTTCCAAACTTCTCAGTCCATCGCATATCCTTCATTAATGGGCTTTGGCAATGCTTGATTTTATTTTCAGCCATCCGCTATTAATCAAAAAGGTAAAACAAGTTTTTAGTTTGTTTCTTGTTGGGTGGGGGTTGTTTTTCTTTTGATTGGTTGTTTTTTAACTTAAGACAGATCTGTCTATATTTCTGGAAGCTCTTAAATAAAGGAAATTCAGATACCAATGGCAAGCATCATTTTCAGGATAGTAGATAAACAATAGGATCCATCAACAAACTTGACAGTAGGAATATGTACATTGGAATGTGGATGTCTTTAAAACCATATAGATGCTTCAAAATTTGTGCAACTACAGAAGCCTGAAAATGTAAGATGATGGTATAAATGAGTTCATCCAGCTGAGTGAAATAAGAAAAGGAATTATTAAAAACAGTACTTTTCATCAGGTTTTATGAATAAATTATGTATAACTTCATGTATACTTGGTAAATACATAAAACTAAAGGTTTTCAAAAATTGAAGATTATAGTTAATCAACATAAATACTAGATATTTTTCCATGGTATGCTGCTAGAGATTTTACTAATTTTTGCAGTTAAAATCCTTATTACAGTTTTTCTGATTTCATCTCACACAAGTTTTGTTACTCTAGTCTTCTTATTTCTAATGAAAGTACTTCAAAAGGGATGCTCTTTGAATCCATATGATTACAGTGATTCAGTTTGATTCAGTGATTCCATATGATTCAGTTTGTTGCATAGAGCTTTCTAATGGCATTTTGACATTCTGCCTTTGAATTTGTACATAAAATTAACATCTAAATCACTATTATTAGATATTTGGGGAAAATATGGAACTTTCTAATTTTTGTAAGAAAAGGTTTCTTCTGAAACTCATTTTGTTATTAAAAATATTTAAATTGTAATTAGTAGAACTGGGTAAAGATTGAACTATTTTCAGTGAACGCTTCTGTAAAATGCTCAGAATATTAAAACAATCTTTAAATTCCCTAATGGAAAAAAAATATATATATTATTTTCCACCTGGAATGCTAAACTGTACCATGATAGAATAAAGATTTTTTTTAAGACGTTTTTAATATAAAGTGATTAATATTTCTCTTCAAACTGTAATTTAATAATATCATGAATCTGAGGAGCTTCAAAAAATTACAGTCATGCAAGAGTTCATACTTTATTCTACCATCCCTTCTGTACCAGCATGCTTAAGGCTGATATTTTCTCATTAAGAACAATCTGCAATCTGCATGCTTTTTTTTTTTTTTTCCCTCTAATATGAGCATTTACATATTTGGTCACAGAAGACATGTGACTAGTGATACAGGATTTTGGAGATTATCAACTGAAAGCCTCTCCCAACTCCTTCTGTCAAAAGGATCAGAAAAAATTAGCATACATATTTGAAGAGTGGATTCACTACAGGCACACCAGGTGCCTCCTAGGAGAGCTTCAGACAGACCAGTGGCAGAAGGAAGCTGAGGCAGCCGTGCTGCTAGGTGTAACGGGAGCAGCACAGTCTGCAGGGGCTGAGCAAGGCCGTGGGTTATCCTGCATGCAGCTGGCACCTGTGCTGCAGCAGGGCATGTTGTCAGTAGACAATAAGCCTGCAAAGAACCCACTGGTTCGCCACTCATCCATGGCTTAAGGGCTGGCAGGATGCACAAAACCATATTTTTCAAGCTCAAAAAATATTCCCACTCATACTTCTTTTCCTGCAATGTTTTCTCCTACAGCCTAAGATTAAAAATATAATGTTTCATTATTTTTTGTTGTTGTTGTTGCTGAAGCACTATTATTTTCAAGTAAATAATTACTCAAAAGTGTCTAAGAGAGTAAGGAAAATGATGTGAAATTTAATATTTCTAAGATGTTAAAATTCAGCCCCCAATCATCCAATATGTTTGACTAAAAGTATTTTTCTATTTTTTTCTACTTTCGAAAATATGCCTTCTTGTACGTAGTTCGCATTTACACGGCTTACATAAATTAATTTGTAAAGCATAACCATAAATGCCAATGTATTAGTGATGACCCACAAGTTACTCACTGGTTCATACAAAAATATGAAAAAGTTCATTGTATATCTTAAATACTTAGAGGTGGCTACATTAACAATGGAAGGACTTTCTAGTAAATTATAAATGATTTTCTATCACTTCTGTCAAAAATAACTTTTGTATCTAACTGGAACCATTGGGTAGCCAGAACTACAGACAGCTTTAAAATAAAGATCTGGAATAAGTTTAAAAGAATTTGCACAACTAGTTGAGTCTCTTTGGCATCCTTTGAGGAAGTATAAATTGAAAAAAGATTTTCAGAAGAAAAGATTGAAACCATTATTTAAAATTATGCTGCTGAAGCAAAATTAATAGTGGTAGAGCCTTGGGACTAGCTGTCTTTTGTCACAGAAAGTAGATAGAACTTTCAGAAACCTTCACTAACAGAACTGTACAAAGTTGATATACCATTATATACCATTATTAAGAACCCCAGTTTACAACGAAGCACCTGCCAGCATAGTTGTCTTCAGAACCTTTGCTCCCATGCAAAAAGTTTCCTGTTTACAGTACTTTTATTTATTATCCAAGATCTTTGGGGATTTACAAAAGTGAAGAGAATGGAGGTTGCACTTCATTACACTCCAGGGCAACAAATTATAACAACCTTAGTGTAAGCACATAAGCATTTTTGGTGACAGAAAAAAGCCAATATCCAGGGCTGGTCCCCATTGGGTATTAGTGCACAGGTGGATATAGAAACAAAGGAGGTTACTATATACAAGGAGATTTTGTGGAGATTAAATCACTCTAATCCATTCTGCACTCAGCTTGCCAGGTAAAGAAGCTCTTCTTTATAATATTTATTCTACTATGTTACCAATAGGAGGTTTTTACTGCTTTTAGCAACCAAGTACCAGGTCATACATTCTACAGTATTACTTACAGGTAAAATAAAATAAAATAAAATAAAATAAAATAAAATAAAATAAAATAAAATAAAATAAAATAAAATAAAATAAAATAAAATAAAATAAAATAAAATAAAATAAAATCAGGAAAGTAAATAAAAGCTAAGAAGAATATTTGCATCAGCAATTGTTATTTTATTTTCCTCTTTCTTCCAATACAGCTGGATGGTATATAGACCAATTTTCTTTCTGTTAGTTCTCTTTCATTTTTATCACTGTTCTTTGTACCTGTTACAACAAGAATTATACTCTTGTTGGTTTGTATATATAAATGGTTCAGAATTTGTATATGACCTATTAGCAGCAATTTTTACCAATCTCCTTTGGTTGCTGAGGGCATTGTTAAATGAATGAGTTGCTTGATTACTGGAGGAACATAGGTGTCAGGAATGTAAATATGCTTCACAGAATCATCTAGGTTGGAGGAGATCTCCAAGATCACCTAGTCCAACCTCTGACCTAACACTAACAAGTCCTCCATTAAACTGTATCACTAAGTGCTACATCTAAACATCTTTTAAAGACCTCCAGGGTTGGTGACTCCACCACTTCCCTGGGCAGCCCATTCCAATGCCTAACAACCCTTTTGGTAAAGAAGTTTTTCCTAATAGCCAACCTAAACTTTCCCTGGCACAACTATGTCTGCTGTTCCTATCCTCTCAACTTCTGTTCCATATACAACATATTAAGAAACCTATGAGGCTGAATTTCTCATGAACATGTCGGGAAGTTTGCTAGTGTACCAACAATCCTCATAAACAATCCATGTCAGCTCTTGATTTGCATCTCAAGAATGTAATATAATAATCACCTTTCCAGACAGAATTAGAATTACTTTTGTTGTGGTCTGAAATACTGTTTTATGATGTGTCATTTCAAATGTGCTCAGAAATATATGAGAAACACCTAATTAAAAGGCCACTGTTGTACATTAATACTGTATTGTATACAATAATAACATTGTCCATCTGACTGGGGAATCCACGCAGAACCTCCAACTTTGATGCATACTATTTGGTAAGTGTTAGCTTAGCCCTTCATTATCAGTAGTCAAACTTAGTATGCTTTTAAGTATGTTAACAAAAAAAAGTGCTTCTTGATTGCCACTTGGGACCTTTCTATGAACTGAATACTCCTCTTTTGGTTTAAACACAACCATGGCTGTATTGATTACATTAAATACCTCCATCTATTATTAACAAGGAATAAACTAATAGAATCCAAAAATACACACCTCCTTTAACCCTTTCTTCCGGTATGTCAAAAATATAAATAAAAATGATATTTAATTTCCTCAAAGTTATCTATGGATTTTCTCTTATACAAGAAAACTGAATGGCAGGGAGGAGAATGTAAAGCAGTTAATGTTCAAAGGTGAGTTCTTTAAGTCCAGATCAGTATCTATATTGTCTTCTGAAAGCTAACCTGAAATACATTCAGTTACTGAATAACCTATGCATACTTGCCTTCTGATAAGTTTCACGCAGAAAAATGAGAATCTGTACATTCTCTTATATTTATGCAATAAGTCCTTGATCCATATATAACCTTATATAGGTTCCTCGTATAGGTTATTAAAAATAGGGGAAAAAAGGCGGAAGGGGGAGGGGGTAGGGGTTTTCAAAGACATGTTATGGGATCTCCGCCTCAAAAAATCTGTTTAACTTTCCTTCCATAACTTTTCTGAGCATAGTGCATGGGTTTGTTTGTTTGTTTTTAATTATTATTTATTATCATTTCTTAGAGTGTCACCAAAACACTCAATAAAATTTGGCAGTGACTCAGAGAACAGCAATACATGTTGCAACCAACATCATTTGTAAGCTATCCTTCCAATTACTCTTTGCTTTTGGGAAATAGGCCTCTTTCTCCTGTTACATATGTGCATTGTCTGGTTTATTAAGTCATGCATTGGGTTTAGAAGGTTTCTATATCATCTAAGGGAAAAGCAGATGAGCAATCAAGTTTGCAGCTCTGGTAAAAGTTTTGTGCGAGATCCATTCTCTCTTCCTTCTGTAACTCATACTCAATCTAGCAAGGTGCTTCAGGACCTCTCTCTCCAGGATGTGCCATACCATACACAACTGGTCAGATTGCTTACCAGTATGTACTGCAGTGACTTGGATTGGGAAAGACATTGTGCACGGCACAACAGAAGTGCTGATTCCTGTGCAAATTCTTTTAAGCTCTGCTCCCATGTCAAGATCCTTTTCCAGCCCTGACAACATCATGAGTTACTTTAAAGCTTGACCCACTTCATCAGTGAAAAGCTGCAAGATACATGAACTACCGAGGCACTAAAATTCACCAGGATTGCCTTGAGAGGAATACATTATTCATGCAGATTCCCAAATTTTGTGAACATGAAAAAGACATTACAAAAAGGTAATGCAGTGTTTCCAAACTTTCCAAATGAAGTATGTGACAATAACTGTTTTTAGTGGTAACTTTAGGCTGTGCCATGGTTCTCTTGGTCTGTGGCAAAGTAATACCAACTTAAAAACAAACACTGACTTGTTTTTATTTTAATTTCATGCCAGTCTTACCATAGATGAGCTGTATTTTGTGCAAAGAATTTTTGTAATTTTTCTGCTCACAATATAAAGCAATTGCAATAAACTGCTCTCCCCAAATATAGTAAAAAAAATAAAAATTAAAAAAAAAATAATAAAAAAGTTAATCAACCATACACATTCCTTGTATTGTAACCAAAAAGAAAATACTGTGTCACACAAAGTCAGCTGCTGCTTATACCAAAATACCTAGGAAGGCTGGAGAGTTTCCCTATGCTTGTTAGATAATTTTTATAATTGGCATCCACCTGTAAATACTTACATACTGTCACAAAAAAAAAAAATCTAAAACTGGAAATAAGCTGTGTAATCATGTAAAAAATAGTGGTAGTGCTGTCAGTACTGCCCATAAGTGTAACTTTCCTGCAATGTTTACTGTATTTATATGTACCTGAATACACATTCATATATACATATATATGTAACTGACATTAACTGGTATTCACTATGATCATATACAGAGAAATGTGTCCCACTGAAGTTGTTCATGACCTTTGAAAATCAAATCGGTGTTCCTAATCTTTCTAGTTCCTCCTATTAGACTAACATATATGTAAATGATAGTTACTCTTGGTTCATTTAACTTGATCTTGGTTCACTTGCAACTTTGAGAAAAACAAACAAACAAAAACAAACAAAAAAATCCCCCAAGATATTCTACAGTATAAATATAAACTAAGCTGGTATACCAATTTTGAAACATAATAATTGGAAATATAAAACGCACTTATATTCAGCTGATAACTAAAATGGCCCACATTCATACATCTGCCTGATGAATAAGGGCTGCAGTATAAATAGAATCACAAATAAATGAAACTGGAGTTCTTCTGCTCAAATACAAACACTACAGTTTCCATACCCTTTCATCTTGTGTCAAGATGCTATTTTCTGTGTAAATTACCTATTTCAGTAAATCAATAAAACAGAAATGCAAATTTAATGCAATTAGATGCAGAGATGCATACTACTAATTTCTTAGTTCCAATGGATGCTGGTTTTAACTTAGAAATAAAAATCTACTCTGAATGACAAGCTCTATCTGAGAGTATAAAAGCAAAAACTGAATCATCATGTATAATCTTGGTTTTTGTTAGTTTAGTTCTTCTCTAGCCAATTCAGATTCCACAACTTCATGAGCATAAAAGAAACATTACAAAAAGCAATGCAATGTTTCCAAACTTTCCAAAACATTCACTTTCACTAGAATCAGTTCTATGGTGGGAGATATTCCCCAAACAATTTTCACAAAGAAAATTTGACAGAGCAGATATTGTGTCCCATTCTAAAACACAGCTTTGTCTAAGCTACCTCCAAAGATAAATAAACAAATGAAATCTCAGTATTTTTAAATTTCTTCTCAGTAAGTATTATGAAATTCAATTCCAATGTTAATGTATTGGGGATTCTATAATCCAGTGCCCCAAAATGAGAAGAAAATGTAGAAGAGGAAACAGAAGGCATTAGCTGTATGTTTGGAATACAATCCAACAAATCTTAAACTGCTTTAGCATTAATTTGCAAATGCAATCAAGGTTTAAAACACATCTGAGTTTTCCACTCTACTTAACTATATTATCTTTACATTTCATATATTGCTTTATTACTTTACACTTGAGAATAGTTTGTCTGTCTGACTACCAACCCTAATTCTTGGATCCTTCTTTGTTATTCGTCTAATCAGATTCATTTATTCCTCTGATTCTCATTAATTTGCAACCTTATCTAACATTGCAAATATTGCACTCAGTCCTGAACAAAATGTTTTAGTGATTACCTTGTAGTTTGTCTTAAATTTTCCTCTGAGAGATATTTAAGGCAGTGCTTCTTCCACATAGCCCTATCTGGTATTTGAGTCACAGTCTCAAGTTTTATTTCATAAAACAACCACCAAGTATACTGAAGCTTAGACTTCAGGTTCAGACAAAGCACACAAAGGCTAACTCTGCATTTTCAAGTAATTAGTGAGACAGTAGCAGCAGCCGTAATAAACAACTGGTTTATATCCAGTCCCTAAACCTACATCACACAGTCTGGAGGATTTACTCTGGGCTAGTTTTAGCTTTGTCCCCTGAAGCAGACAACCCCATCATACATGGTTCAAAGCTGTCCAAAAGCCAGTCTGGTTCAAATGTTTATCTCCCCTTCACGGGACACATGACAGCAAGCACACGGAGCTTCCAATGCAGTTCCTTGCAATCTGAATCTATTTCACCTGTACCATACCTGCTTTGCAAACTTGAACACAAAATGTGTCAAGCAGGCATAATTCTCATATTTACCTCAAAATCATGCTAAAGCTCCAAACAACAATATTAACAGGAGGAGGCCAGGAAAATGTTTTAAAAAAGAAAGTATCAATATAATGTTTATAATTAGATAGTTTTAGGGTGCCAGCATATTTCTTTAATATTTTTGGTCTAATCAGAAAACCACAGTATGCATTTTTGCTAACCACAAGAATGACAAGAATGACACTTAAGAAAAGTCCAAGCATTATTTTCTTCTCAAAACATTAGGAAAAAAAAATCACTAGGGGGGCAGGGTCCTCCTAGTTTCCAACTACCTGCAGCTCAGGGACTTCCTAAGCCCAAAGCAGTTTCTGTGAATCTTACAGAAGAACAGCATCTTACTTGATTAAAAACAAAACAAAACAAAATAAAATAAAAACATTCGAGACATACAGGAGGAAGTGATGTTATGCCACGTACGCCATTCATTCATTTCTGGAATTCTTTACTATTCTTCTATGTATTAATTTCTGCAGGTTTTCTCCATCCCAGAATAACTAATGTGACAATTCTTCACTCTTCCTCCCTGACTCAGCTTTGTGTTTTGCATCCATGCCAGCTCTATTGACTTCTGGCACTGCTTTGTCTTCAAGTATTCTACATCTACATACTGTAACTACTGATATGATTTCTAGAAAAATCTTCAGCATCAGGGATCTGGATTGTCACTGGAGAATCAAATACAGCTGCTAATACTTCACTATAGTGGTGATGCAGCAGTAATTTAGACCAACTAACTCCAATTCCATTGACTCCTAGTAGAAAGATAGGGTCAGTGTGGTTTTGCTGTGTAATCACATAACCAAATAAGACCAGCTGAAATGGAGTATCTCAGTAGTAAGTCAGACTGATTTGCAGAAAACTCAAGACTGCATCTCAACAGGTCTTTACCAACAATCAAAGAAATCCAAACCAACCCCTCTCCCCAAACACCTCCTTTCCCATTTTGAAAGAATTCCAACTTTCAGCAAACATGCAGTTGATGTTTTTCGGATCCTATTCGTGCACAAGTTAATCGTCATACAGTATCAAATGATACCACTATACCACACTGTGGTCAAACTTACACAACTTTTATACTGAAGAAGCTGAAACTCCTTAAACATTATCTGCTGTTATAAAGCTCTATCTACAGCTCACAATTTACCATGAAATAATCAAGTGTATGCAATTTCTATTAGAGATCACATAAGAACAATATCAAAGCCGACCTGTATACTGGATTTTTAAATATGCATCCACATAGAAGGAATATTTTTAAAAGGGTAATACTGACAGTATCTGTGATTTTCTTTTTAAAATTTAGACTTCAATTCAATGTTAAATCTATGTCAATTAATGTTGTTTCAGATTTAAATTTTTAACCAATTAATTTAGTTAATCTTTCAAAAAATAACAGTCATTGGCATTATGCTTTGCATAATCCTTGTTTAGTTTCTGTAATGGTAGACATTTTAATGAAAATCTCATTATACTGCAGCATAAGGCATAATTAATTCTCAAAGATTTTTTTTATGTGTAAATAGCTAGTACAGATGTTGCCGAATTCCATTTTCTAGTGACTTTATTAATTTTTCATAAACCAGTATATATAATGGCATCTAAAAGCTTCATAGAAGTTTCAGAAATGCATTAACTGTCACCACTGGTGTTAAACTAACTACAATTATATCATTTATATGATTGTACTTTAACATTATGTTTTTTAAAACAACAGTTACAGATTTGTGTTATGCTTTGAAAAGGAACATCTCTATATAATTAATGGATGGGATATTATATAATAATAATGTCATTTTACTGTATTTAGAAAATTACTTAAACTGTTTAGCTAATAATTTTGACAATATGTTTATTTGGAAAAAATCTGCCAAAATCTGCCATTTACTCATTGGCTAAGTTCAAATCTAAGCATATAAAATTAATTATAAAGTGAATTAATATATATATTGATAAACAGCCAAGTTTCACCTGCTTTACAGATATGGTACAGTGAACTTTTACCCTAGGGTCTAGAATTGCTGGGCAATCATATGATTCAGCTTCACAAATTCCAAATACTTTCAATAAAAAGTATTTCTAGGGCATTTTATAACAGTCATTTAAATTCAAAGAGAAACACTAGAAAGATTAAATGAATCCCAGGTGCTTTTACACTCCAGAAATGGATGCTTTAAGACACTGACAAAGAGAATAAGCATTACCAAACATACAAAAATCCCTCAATCTGCTTGAGGGTAGGAAGGCTCTGCAGGAGGATCTGGATAGGCTGCACCGATGGGCTGAGGTCAACTGCATGAAGTTCAACAAGGCCAAGTGCCAGGTCCTCCACGTGGGGTGCAATAACCCCAAGCAGAGCTACAGGCTAGGAGATGAGTGGTTGGAGAGCTGCCAGGCAGAGAAGGACCTGGGAGTGATGGTTGATAGTCAGCTGAATATGAGCCAGCAGTGTGCTCAGGTGGCCAAGAAGGCCAACAGCATCCTGGCTTGTATAAGAAACAGTGTGGCCAGCAGGGCTAGGGAGGTGATCGTCCCCCTGTACTCAGCTCTGGTGAGGCCGCACCTGGAGTACTGTGTTCAGTTTTGGGCCCCTCGCTACAAGAAGGACATCGAGGTGCTCGAAAGAGTCCAGAGAAGGGCGACGAAGCTGGTGAGGGGCCTGGAGAACAAGTCCTACGAGGAGCGGCTGAGGGAGCTGGGCTTGTTCAGCCTGGAGAAAAGGAGGCTGAGGGGCGACCTTATTGCTCTCTACAGGGAGGCATTGCTCCTCAAAGGAGGCTGTAGCAAGGTGGGGGTTGGTCTGTTCTCCCACGTGCCTGGTGACAGGACAAGGGGGAATGGGCTAAAGTTGCGCCAGGGGAGGTTTAGGTTGGATCTTAGGAAGAACTTCTTTACCGAAAGGGTTGTTAGACATTGGAACAGGCTGCCCAGGGAAGTGGTGGAGTCACCACCCCTGGAAGTCTTTAAAAGACGTTTAGATGTAGAGCTTAGGGATATGGTTTAGTGGGGACTGTTAGTGTTAGGTCAGAGGTTGGACTCGATGATCTTGAGGTCTCTTCCAACCTAGAAATTCTGTGATTCTGTGTATTATACACAAATAGTCAAAAGCACAAGCTCTTCTCTTTTCTTACATTTTAACTGATGGAGATTTTTTTCCTAGCCACCTGGGAACAATATATACTAAGTATTAACGAAACTGGATGTCTACCCTAGCCCTCATTGGGTTCAGACTATGTACAGAGTGAATACAACTACTCAAATTGAGCTAATGGAAGAAAAGTAACTACGAAGAAAGAGCTGAACTAACACAAGATGAATACTGAAACAATGGCATTAACTGCTGAGATTAAGGGCATCTCTCCTATAAGGAAAGGCAGAGAGAGCTGTGACTGTTCAGCCTGGAGAAGAGAAGGCTCAGGTGAATCTTATCAACATGCACAAATATCTGAAAGGAGACTGTAAAGAAGACAGAGCAAGGCTCATTTCAGTGGTACCCAGTGACAATAGGAGTGGCAACGAGCACAGGCTGAAACACCGGGGTTGCATCTGAATGCCAGGAAACACTCTTTTTACTATGAGGATGACTAGGATGAGAGGTTTGTGAGCCCTGGGGATACTGAAAAGCTGTCTGGACATGGTACTGAGCAGCCTGCTTTAAGTGACTTGCCTTGAACAGGAGGGTTTGACCACATGACCCTTGTAACCTCAGCCATTCTGTGAAGCTGTCAACAGATAAAGTATCATTATAGTATCTTATATTTAGCTATGTAGGATGACTAGCTGTTGAAGAACATCTAGCACTTCTTGACTATTCACAAAAAAACTGTATGTAATTAGCTGCTTAAGTAAAAGGAGGATGGGATCTCTGTAAGCTGTGCACTATGACCTGTAGTGGTTCTTTTCCCATTAATCTTAAGTCATTTCTTTCTCCACTGCCAAACAAAAGTTTTGAAATAGCAGATTGTTTGTTAGTTATGACTGTAATTTATGTATATATATATTTATTTATTTATTTTTCCTGTGGACACTGTGGACACTGTACTCCGAAAGAACATTCACTAGATTGCCAGGTCATTCCCGTAACATATTTTGCCCCAACTTCACATACTTGAACTGTCAAAAAGAAGCCTATTCACTAGCTCTGATCCCTAAAATATATTTCTGCCTCATGCAAGAAAAAAGACTTTTCTAATGGCCTTACTATGTCTCAAGTTACCTGCACTAAAGGATCTGTTGTAGTAATATAAATGCAATGATATTCTACATTCTACTAAGGAGAGTGCTTAATAATTGCTCAATAATTCATCATATAAAACAACAACAAACAAACAAACCAACAACAACAAAAAACATAAGCAGCAATAGCCACTTCATTTTCGTACTGCCCAAGGCTGAAATAACGTCTAGCTATTAAGCATAAAATATACACAATATGAGAACAAATAAACAGGTAAAATTCATGTTATAACACCACACCAGAAATAAAGAATGTAACAATATACTCCAAAAGTACCATAATACTCATATTAATGAAACCAATCTGCATATCTGTCTTTTGTCAATCACAGATGAACAAACATCTGTGTGAGAGTGGACTTATGCTTAACATAGCAAAATTATGTTTCACTATGGGATGGATTTAAAATTGGATGGATACACACAAAAAAAAATAAAATTAAAAAAAAAAGCCCCAGTTTATATGAAGACCTTGTGAGATGAATAACACACTTCTTCTTACGAATATACTCATTAGAACCTGCCTGAAAACTTGATAAAACAGTTTAAAAAAGATATGCTGAAATGAAATGATAACTTCATTAAACATCTATTTCTCGTAAGGATGAAAAACACCTTATGTAGTATTCTTTTACTATTTAAGGAAAATATAGAAGAATATTTGGAGGTACAGCAAATTAAAAAAAAAAAATCTATCATGTTTATATTGCAAAGTGGAATTCTGCAAAATGTTGAAATGAGACAAATCTCTGTCCTTTTGTTTTCTATGAAATGCCATTTTAGGATACTCCAGCAGACCTGGGGAAGGGCTGGAGGTGTGCCAGTGATCTACCCACTTGCACACTTGCAGTCAGCAGCTATTAAGGAGTATTAAGGCCTCTGAGTTTTAACATCAGCTTTCAAATGGCACTTTAAGAACATGCCATTGTCAATCCCCAATAATGCACGATGTGAATGTCCATATTCTTGGAGTGTTCTGCTTTACTGTAGCATGGCCATTTTGAAGACAGAAAAAGTCTTAGAAGGGCTACTCAGGAAGAAAACTCAATAGTATTTTTATAAACAAACTTTTTTTTTTTTTCCAGTCCCCAAGTAATTGTTTACTTACATTGTGCTTGGTGTGTATCTTCCATTTATCTTATAGTCTCCATTTTTATCTGTCATGCCTCAATAAAGGTTTTTTTTTACAGAAGTGTACACTCAGAAAAAAAGCAGAGCTATAACAATCATGTCATTGGTCCTACTGTTTACCATTATCTTCAAGGTTTTAGAGTTGATTTACATTGCATTCCTCCCTATTTGACTTTAATTGCCTGCTTCATGTTGTCAGGACATAACTATATCTTAGATTTGCATTGCATTAGGGGATCTCTTCCTTTCTCTATTGATCTTGTCTTATGGAGTAATTTAACTCAATTCTAATTTTCTATTGCATGTGGGGTGCTCTCTATCCAAGGAAGTGAGTTATGTGTATTCAAGTGGTGCATCTTATGAATCTTGTTAAGCTTTACTGCCTTATAGCTCGCACTGATGGAATATTTAATCACAGAAATGAGTTGGCAGATATGATGTACAATACGGGTAAGTCTTGCAGCATGTGTCTTCACCGGCAATTGAGAAACGGTTGAATTTGCCATTCATCAGTGCCATCCTGACAGCTTTGTATAACATTCTGGTGTTTGTTTGTTTTGTTGTTGTTTTTGTTTTGTTTTGTTTGCTTATTCCTGAAGATTAAAAGTACTTTAAATCAATGGTTTCTCTGCAAATGTATCATCTTTACTTCAGAAACGGCCAAATTTTTCATCATTTATTAGAGCTGAAGGAATTTCTTGCACTGACTATGAAATAGTTGGTGTCACTTCAAAATGACAGTGCTGGAGACAATAATTAAAACAAATAACAAGAACTTTGTCTTAAAATCACATTTCTAATTTTATAATCTTCAAAAGAGCAATTGCTTTTTCTCCAGGTAAGGTGGGTGGACACAGAAGTAGAGATATGCCACAGCATTCTATTATGGCATACAAGAAGTACATTGGTCTTTTACTATCTCATTTTATAATGACTTTAAGAGATTTGCACAGAGACAGAGCTTTTTTTTTTTTTTTTTTTTTTTTTTAAGTAATTGCTTAAAAGAAGGTTTAAACGTCTGTGATAAGAAATAAATTTTTAGTCAATTCTGAAAATATACATTTGAGGTGCATGTAAAAAAATGCCTGAATATGTAAACAGAAAAAAAAATCTGAAATGCATTAAGTATCTCAATAGAATTTTCTGCATAGGTGTGGTGGAGTACATACCATAATTCATAAAATTGAATTAATACTTTTCTAATGGTAATTAAAGATTCTCATTAAGAAGGGCAAACACCTCCCTTGTGCTGGCAATAAAAATGCATTTGGGACTTTAGGAGGTTATACAAAAAAAAATAAAAATCAATAACCTGCCATTTTATAATTAAAATTAAAAATAAATGTTAGGAAAAATCCAGTAAATTAAGAAAATTACCTTCAGGAGAGATTGAAAATATTGATTTTAATTTACAAACTATGTGAACTCTTCATGCCCTACTTCATGAGACAATTATAAGTCAGATTGTTAATTCTGCATACGTATTAGAAAATTGATTACTGTACTGTGGGAATATTATTACATTTGTCATTAACAAAAAGTCATTTATATAAAATGACTAATAACTCTGACTTTCTAATTTATGCAGGTTCAGGTTTGGTTCACTACCTACTCAAACGAGATCAATGTTAAATTCCTGTTTTCAGTGTAGGCATACATCAAGAAAGGTAATAAATTCTACCTACACTAAATATCACAATTCCTTGAATACCAGTATTTTTACTATCCTGATGCCACTTTAAACACACAATTTGGATCATTTGTATCTCTTTAGTAAATGACACTGGAGGTATTACAGGCAGCTTCATTAAATTAATTAAGTTTGTAATAGTAGTCCTATAAAACAATTTTTCTCTCTTCAACTAACCAAACATTTTCAGCCTTGTCCAGTGAAGACTTGAATATCTCCAAGAACGGAGATTCCCTAGCATCTGTAGGCAACCTCTTTCCATGTTTAACTACCACTACTGAAAAATGTTTCCCTAACATGTTTAAAACTTCCCTTGTTTCAACTTGTTGTAAAGAACATATTTAACAATTATTTCTTTATTTTTCATTACCTAAATATCCAGTGGTGGATATTTTTGTTTTTTAAAACATAAATCTTTTTATCCAGTATATACACACACAGACAGAAACAACTAAAAAAATTGATCCAAATAAAACTGATAATTTCCCAGAGATTCCCAGGAAACTCATGAAAGTTTATATAAACTCATGGAAGCATATAATAAGAAAGGTGGACAACTTTGTTACCTATTAGAAACATTTGGAGTTACAGTTATTATTTCTTCCTTAGATTTAAATTATTAACTCTATTGTATATGGCTTTTTTGGACTTGCTAGTGATTATGTTTATAGACTGGGTTCAAGTTCTTCTAAAATCAGCTCAGTTTTGGAGTACAAACATTTTCAGTGATGCTGCTATAGCATACTTAGAAACTGTTGCTAGCAATGGAAAAAGGAAAAAGTTTCATCAACTCCAAATTGTACCCACAATCAGAACCATCTCAATGATCTAGAGATAATGAAGGTTACAAATACAAAATTTTTAAAGTCTGAGCAACTAAATATAAAATTTAAAGAAAAATGTTCAAGAAAAATTATGAATGCAGTTACTCTATACATTTGTGTGTATATATGTACATGTATATATAAAATATAAACTTAGATTTTTTTTATTGTTCAATAAGTTTAAATAATTCTAGGAGCAAAGTGACTAAAAATAGAATAAAATAAAATATAAAATCGAATGTAATACTGTGATATTGCAGTATACTCCATGTTTTACTATCTATTTTCCAATAAAATATATTCATTTATCTTCTACATAAACTTCGGGATTCCCAGGTAACTGTTAAAACCTTCATCATAAATCTGTAAATGACTGGCAGAACATGAATTAACATGAATTAAACGTGAATTAAACAAAGAAACCAAACTTCACACCAAATATATGATTTGTACTTCTATGTGTTTAAAAAAAAAAAACAAAAAAAAAAAACAAAAAAAAAAAACAAACAACAACAACAACAAAAACACATTAAAATAAAACGCAGCATAGACAACTATAGTTTAATCCTTACCTGCATAGAATTCTGGACTATAAACTGCACCAACAACTGGATTTAATTTCCAGCCTGCAGCAAACATAAAAACATAAACAAGTTAATATTACAATTAGTGATAATAATAACATGATGTTTTTTCTTCAATTTTTGTACGGAGATACACACATAGAATGGCTCTACAAAAGGTCATCTTCATGGAAATTTTACAGCTGTATTTACTGATCTTTATTATCAGAACATTCTGATTCTGAAGTATGGAAGTAAGCAAGGAAACAAATTCTCTGGTCATGACTGTACTGCAAGTAGCACTGGAGCAAATTATTAGGTGAATCAGCCTGGCTGCAATGCAGTTAAAAAGAACCCACATTTCTGGAATTAAATCAGAATTAGTTCAGGTATCATGTAGTACTCTAGAGTAGATCTATTCTCTTTCATTGCTTTAAGTCTCTGCTCACAAGCCAGTGAGGCCAAAACAGTTCATATACTGGACATTTACTTCTGATAAGCATGTGTTAGTGTAAATTACACGACAATAAAATCATCCGAGAATTTTTATTCATCTCTGAACTCTGAAGAAAAATTATAATAATAAAAAAAAGTGTAGACACTGAACAGGAAAGGTATTTGTGACAGGAAAGATATTTGTGCACCCCCTGTAATCCCAGTCAAATTCCAGGGCCACTTTTTTTCCACATCACATTTGTGCTTCAGACTGTCTGAAGTACAAAAGTACAAAAGTACTTCAGATAAGTACAAGTTTTTTCTTAGTGTTTAAACAACTATATAAACTGCTAAGAATGAAAAATTGGGGGTTTTCCAAAAGCACATTTTATCAGAGTAGTGGGAAGCATTGTTTGTAAATGGGAATAAATAAAAATGCAAGCTAAATTCAAGAACTATAGTACTTCAAATAGAATTATAGTACTTCAAATAGATTCAAAACAAAATACAATCAAGGCATTGAAGCAAAGCTTTTCAAAATCAAGAATGGCCAAGATTGGGAGAATTTAAATGCAAACAGTATTGAGGCTTGTTTCTGCCTTGGCCACTATAAGACTGAAAAAATCTAACACAAAATCTCGATAGTAACACAAAAGAAAGCTACTCCTAGCCTTAAAAATACTGTCATCTCTATCTGATACTGTACTGGGTTTATACGGAAAGGTTTTAGTAGCAGTGGCTGTAGGAGTGGCCTCTGTGAGAAGAGTCCAGCAGCTTCCCCACTGAGGGCTGGCTCCAAAAGGATACATTGCTCGCCACAACCAGGCCATGAGCAACAGTGACTGGGCCTCTGGAAGAGCAGACTGAAGAAAGGGAAAAAACAAGCAAGCAAGCAAGCAAACAAGCAAATGCTGTGCTACAGCAGGTGGGAGAGAGGGGTGAGGAAAGGCAAGAGCACCAGCCTTCCAGACACCCGGGCAGTGCAGCAGGAGGGCAGGAGCTGCTCCAGGCATGCAGCAGCAGTTCCCGGCTGGCCTGTAGACAGGCCCCTGGTGGAGCAGGCTGTCCCCCTGCACCCATGGGTCCCACATGGAGCAGATCTCCATGCTGCAGCCCGTGGAGGAGCCCTGGTGGAGTAGGTGGATGTGGCCTAGAGGAGGCTGCGGCCCATGCAGGAGCAGGGGGTCTGGGAGGAGCTGCCACCTGTAGGGGACCCATGTTGGAGCAGTTTGCTCCTGACGGATGGACTTCATGGTACTGACTCATGTGGGAGCAGTTGAAGAGCTGCTGCCTGTGGGCAGCCCCCGCAGGATCTGTTCGGGAAGGATGGCATCCCGTGGGAAGGACCCCGCATGGAGCAGGGGAAGAGAGTGACCAAGAAGGAGCAGTGGAGACAAAGTGTCTGACCGCAGCCCCCATTCTCCGTTCCCCTGTGCTGCTCAGGGGGAGGAAGTAGAAGAGGGTGGATGGAGGAATGTGTTTTTATTTTTTGTTTTGTTTTGTTTATTAATTACTCACAATTTTAGCTTTTTAGTAATAGGTAAAAAAAAAAATTAATCTCCCTATGCTGAGTCAGTTTGGCCTCCAATGATAATTGTTGAGTGATCTGTCCATATCTCAAGCCTTGAGATCTTTTCATACCATTTTCTCCCACTTTTTCTTTGAAGTAGGGGAGTGAGAGTGGTTGTGGTGGAGCTTGGCTGTCCAGCTGAAGAAAACCACCACAGATACATGCTACCTGATTATGAGTAAGTAACTGTTCAGTAAGAAACGTGATACATGTAGGTGTTCTTGAAACACAACTCATTAATAATCTCAGAGTAAGGCACAGCACCATATGCAGTTTGCTCCACAGGAGTAACTGTGTTTGCTATATGCATGTAAAAGACACCTGCAGAAGCTGGAAAATGCCATTCCTTCTGAAAATATCAAAGGATTTTTACTTCACCCCTCAATTTCAAGTACTACAGGATTGTATATAGGAATGTCATGGAAAACAAATACTCTTAGCCAAATTTTGTCTGATAGAAAATCATCCAAATATTGAGGCTTTCAATATATGTATTTTTAAAATAGATTAGTGAATATTTAGTATTTCAAATTCATTGCGTCCTCAAAGATCACTCACTGATGCTGCCTGAAATGAATGATTGCACTGAATTACACGTGCAGACTTTTGCTGTCAAACAAGCTGACAGATACCTCTCAGCTTTTTAGATATACTCTCAGTGCCACAATTTTCCGGAGAGAAAGAATAAGATCATGGAAGAAACGGGTTACTCTCCACAGCTGAAAGTCATGTTCATATTTCAGTTCCGTACCTCTCTCACACTGATGGCTGAATCATCTAACTTTTTGAAGCTTGTACAGGAAATACATTCATTGTGAAAATAACAGCAATTAAACTTAACTTTATCTTGTCAGCTACAAATGTGCTGGCCCATAACTGTGTGGGTTAATCAATCAAGAGAGCAACTGCAGCTGGAGGAAGCTAATTCTCTGCAGTGATTGTTATTTTGTGCATTTCTCTTACTGTCACAATTTCTCCCTCAAGTTGAAACTATAAAAGTTCAAAACGTAAAAACCAACCACAAAAACAAATAATACATCTTCATGCCCCCAAAAAACCCACCTTATATAGTCATCTAAAAAAAATACATATTAAACCTGCTAAAGGAGAGGAAATAATTACGTGTTGTACAGCAGAAAAAGCTTTGATAGAAAGTGGGACACAGCAACGTAGAAAAAATTATTTTCGCTTCACAGGGGAGACAAGCATGCGTTGCCTGAGGAATGCATTTGTGGCAAAGAAGTCCTATGATACCGAATGCTTTCTTCCTGTTTGCAAACAAAATAAGGAGGGAAGGGAAAGAGAGGGAATATAACTGTGGTAATAATCACTAGCTCCAATTTTGAATCTAAGTTTAGATCAACTGAAGACTCAAATTCAAGATTCTGCAAGTATAAACTTTGAAATATTCCTTTACTGATCTCTGTTTCACGCTCCTCATTCATGCTGAGGTTCTCTCAATGTACTTGTACATAATTCTCAATTCCACAGGATAGGCTGGAACATTAAAAATGTCTCAGAAGTATTTTTGCCAGCAAGTAGAACTCTTGACACTGAATTAATTCACAATGAAAAAGCAGTTCTATCTTCAGAGCACATGAGGACAGCCATCAAAATCATTTTGTCTGAGAATAAACTCAGTTTATCAACTACTCATTTCAGGAGTTGTCCAAAGTCACTGGCAAGCTTATTTATTTCAAAAACAACTAGTACATAAGAGCAAGCCACTTATCTGAATTAACCTGCTTATATCAAAAAGAACAAAAAATCTGCTGAGTTTTGCAATCATATTTACAATGTGAGCCCTGTTATCAAGCAATCAGCAGTATCCAGGAAAGAAAGACAGAACAGAGTGTATCTTATTGTGTACCTTATTTTTAAATTACAATAAGCATTAGGGCCTCATATGTTTTTATCTAACACAGCATTTGTCTGCCTGGATATGTGTTCCATACTTGCCAATAACATGTCAGTCCCCACATACACTTTGAAAAATCAAGCCACATGTTAATGAAGAAGTGGTTCAAAAGAGGTAGATATGTATAAACAAAAATTTTCTAGCTGCCTGTCTCAGAAGTATTGTTTAAATGCTAACAGGCTCATAGAAGAATTAAAAGAATAATAGTAATAATAATCTTTATGTTTTATTGAAAAGACAGAACCTTTACTTTAGACAAGAATAATATTTAATAATCAGCTGTAGCACTGGTTAATTCCTGACAAAAAGATAAAGAACTAGAATCTCAAAATGACAGGGTAACTAGTCATAGAAACACCAATTAAGCTGTGAAACACGTTACACTTCATTCTGTGTTGATTGCAGTGACTGTGCTATAAGAACATGATTCCACTTGTGTGTTTACTTAAGGGGACCCCAGACATTAAAAAAAGTTAGAATAAGTAAACAAATAAATCAACGTTTATGAACTACAACCAGAGTTTGTCTTGGTAGATCCCTGTCAAAAGGCAAAAGAACATCCTGCATGCAAAACCTTGGATATATGGATTCACAAACAAATGCTAATTTTTTTACACTCAGGAGGATGTTTCACACTTTTACTGAGATCCAGTCCAGATAGAACAGGTTGGAAAATGACAGACATAAAATACTTCAAGTGGGAAACACTTAACAACAAATTTTAATTGTTTCAATTTTGGATATAAATAAATACAATGCATGACCCAAGAATCTTCCCCAAAACCATACTCCTAAAATCTCATATCTCTACTTTCAGCATTGGCTGTGTTGATATGTAATGGGATATTTGATAATTAGCTGTGTTTTCGCCTTGATGTAATATGAATACAAATATGAATACATCATCATTTATAGCAAAACTACTTTTATATTTTTATCATCACAATATAGCAGAGTAAGTTCTTAGTACATATCATATAGTTAATTTAGCTCCCTATTGCAGCAAAATCTTGTTATGTGATCCAGTCAAGCTTCATGTCTCTTTTGTTAGATTCACTGAGATGTTTTAAAAGGCATTAATAATGAAGGAGATTTTCCCATCTGGATCATTTGACAATTTACAAACAAAATTTACAAATAAATTTACAAACAAGATGAGGAAGAAAACAGTTTCTGAGAAAGCATGAGGAATTTCAAGAGCCTTCTTCTCCAGATCATTATAACTTGCTCAATTATCACGTCAAGTGAAAGCCATCACTTTATTTTATTTTCACCATGTTAAGAAAAAATTACAACTAACTAAAAAATAAAGCCACTGTTTGCCATAGTTTTTAGTAAAACCTTACTAATGAGTGCTCAAATATAGAAAATATTTCAAAATGGAAAAGAGTCTAAGCTAACTGTGGAAATCTTTATATATGTATGTGCAGATTTCATCTGTTTTCTAATGGATGGGAAAAGCTAAATTAAATTGGAAAGTAAATAATTACTGCTACACATTCTAGTAAATCTGGAAAATGTAATTGCAATTCAATTCAATTGATTTATTATTGTTTGACATTGAGTTAGGAACTTGTTAGCATTTTTTGAACTAGCAAATGCAAATAACTTCTGGAGCACATGATAAAACACTGCCAGAGAAAACATTTTTAAAATGTATTGTCTCCAACTCCCTCAAATATCTATAGATTATATTTTTATCATTAATGTACTAAATTATACCAACCTGTTAGGTCAGTATTAGAATAACCTTTTAAAGTAACTTGCAATTCAGATTTTTTCCATGGAAAAGATTACAAGCTGCCCTTTACTCCTAAGAAAGTGTGGAAGGGAGGTGCAGAAGGGATCTTTGCCTAGATGAGTGCCTCAGTACCAAAAAGTACCTCATGCCTGACAGAGACATTCTTCTTGCTGGCCTCCGTCACCCAAGCAAAACTGAATCCTCTGATTAGTTCATTCATCACAACATCAACACTGCACAAAGCTAGAAGAGAATAATGCCTCCCTACCAGGTATATTTTCTTATAAAAAAGCCACTGTCGTTAAACACTCAGATTCCCATCAGGCAAAATGATGCATGCTATGTCCATACCTGTGAATCAGCAGAAGTCTATGGGGATGGAAATTAAACCCAGCTGTAACATGTTTCCTTACTGGCTCATTGGACAAAGGCCAAGAAGTTGCAGGGGATACAGACTGTGACAATTCATGAGTAGATGACTACCCATCCACCAGAAGAATGAGATTTCACGTGCATAAACAAACAAACAAAAAAGCACTGAGATCTCATGCACTTACCATTCGTGTAAGGGTTGACGGTCTTTTTATTTGTCATTACACGTGCTGTTGCATTATTTACCTAAGCACATAGAAAACTGGATTAGAAAGGGTTACAGGAAGGGTCTGTTATATTATTAAATGCATGCATTATTACTGCCATTAGTCATGTAAAAAAAAAAAAGCAATTTAATTTATAGAAGGCAACAGGTGCATAACAAAATCATACTATTTATAATTACATTTACTTTCATAACCATTTTAACTTACAAATCATTTCAATAAAGCAACGTCATATCATTTAAACTTTAATAAAAAGACATTAAAAGCAAATTAAAAGGTATTGCATAATTTAAGACTTAAGAGCATGCTTGTATTCCATGATAACACTGATACAATAAATATTCAAAACAGAAAGAAAGATTATATGAAAGAACATGCAGTGGAGTAGAAGGGAAAGAGACAAGGTACAAGGAAACAAAGAAAATGTCCAAAAAAAAAAAAAAAAGGACAAACGAATTTTAGCAGTGTGCAACATAACCCTTTAGAAGAGAAGTACCATTGGAAAAGCAACATCTAGCATTCAACACTTGGAACAAGAGCCTTTTTCATTGCAAGAATTAACAAAATCATTCAAGCTTTAAAATCACAGCTAACAAAAGGATAAAAAGAGGGTGCATTATTTAACACAATATGGAGTTAACAATCTGAGTAAGATGTGCACGAAGTCATATCCTCAATCCAATCAGTGCCTCCCAGGCTTGCTTAAAACGTACACTCAATTACAGGCGTACCAATATAGAAAAAAATGTAGCATCAAGAAAACTTAATACAACAAGTCAAAAAAATTCACGTGGTATTAGTGCTAAATACGTGAAACGGCAGATGGACTTCTCCACTTACCATTCAGCACCATCGCCAGCATGGGTATGTATACAGTTACCATGGTTACTGAGAGTTTGGTGAGGGCCCTAAGCGCTACCGTCGAAGGGGGAAAATGAAAAGGCAAAATATGCAACATCTTACTCAAAAGACGACAGCATTTTCAATTGGTATTTTTTTTTTATTCTAACAAATACAATTGAGGCAGTATTGAAGGGGATCCAGTGGTACTAAAAAGCATTTGTGTTGTTGTTAGTTGTTTTTTTTTTAATAGATATGAAGGGTCAGGCCACCCAGCCAAAGTAGGCTGATGAATTCATTAAAAATGAAATCTTAAAATTGGTTGGTCTCTAGTCTGTCTTTGTTTCTCTTTCTTATACATCTTTTGGATGCTTCTTTCCCAATCTGATTTTTTGAAAGCCACTGTGGATCCCACATCAACCCTGCAGCAAAAAGAAAAAAGAAAAAAAAAAAAAAAAGAAACCAAACCAAACAAGAAAGAACAAAGAAAAGATAAAAACCCAAAACCAAACCAAATAAAAAAAAAATGAAAAAAAAACCTTCTTTTGCTGTTTTTGTTTTGTCTGTCACAGCTTTGTTTTGTTGTTGTTGTTCTCAATTTATTTGTTGGCTGTTTTTTTTTTTTTTTTTTTTTTTTTTTTTTTTTTAGAATCTACTGCACCCATTGATTTACAAAATATCCAAAATAGTAAGTTCAAAATGCTAAAGCTTTCATTTTGTTCAATTTTCATCCACCTTTCAGCAATAATGAGAATTATAATAATAATTACAAAAGAAATAATAATAAAAAAACCCAAGTAAGGCCAGATTCTCTCTCTTTATATATAAATATATATATAAACAATGGGAAGGGGAAAGGGGAGCACACAGAAGACACCAATGATGCATCTGAAACAACAAATGAGAGTGAAGCAGACATTTATAAAAAAGATGAAAAGGAAAATATTTTGAACATGCACCTCGATTTTACGGCCCTCTACCACGGTGCCGTGTAATTTCTCCCTCGCCCTGTCCGCATCAGCACTATTTTCGAAAGTTACGAAACCAAATCCCTGCATGCAGGAGGGAGAAGGGGGGAAAACAACATGCACATTATTATTTCAGTCAATGACCACTTGTTTGCTTATGTTCTCTCTCTTTAATTTAATATTTTCTTGTCCTTGCTTCATTTCTGTAACATGCAAATTAGAAAAATTATAATTGTATTGAGATGTGCAATAAATAAGCGACAAATGTGAACAATTTTTTTCTGTCATCAGTTACATAGTACCCTCTGAGAAATTCAAAGAATGATACCAAAAATACCTTTCTACGTGTCTCTACAGAGGAAAATAAATCTAACAATAAGAAAATGAAATTAAAAAAAAAAAAATTACAGTGTCTTCACAGAGAAAAAAATGAACTAATGAGAAAATAAAATGAACCACATTTTAACGACATGCAGATATCTCAACAAAATAAATAAACATGTGCACAGAATTCAACACTGAATGTCAATATACTCTAAAAACAATGCCTACTTAATCATGCTGTTGTGATCATAAGAAACATTGTTCCCATGCAACACTAGGGTAACTTAAACTTTTGTCAAACTATACAGCCTTTACTTATTTTTTTTATAAAAGAAAAAAGAAAAGAAAACCTCCAACAAAACAAAAATACTTTTAGAATAAAAATATAAACTTCCTTGTATTAACAGATCAAAAAAAAATCACATGATGTGAATAGAAAAAGAAACTTTGATAAAGAAATAAAAATGAAAACATTTTGAGTAACTTTAACTGGTTCATTTACTGTTTATGTATTGTACTTTCCACATGCAACTGGTAAAACTCCAGAATCCCATGTTAGTGGGACAGGAGCATATTCAACTAATACGAAATTCTGCTCAGGACAAATACTTCTCTTTATAGCATTAGGCTAAACATATATTTCCAGCCCTAGTAAAATTCTTTTATTTTTATTTTTTTCCTGCGCTAAATTAAACTAAACATCATTTACAAATATAAATATACATGTATATATATTAAAATCAGACATTAAAAAAACATTTTAGAAACATACACCAACCCTTTGAATTAATTCTTACATTAGCACTACAATGCACGCTTTCTTGAATTTTTCTGAACCAATAAGCTTCTATCATCCTTGGTGTTTCATAACACGAAACATTTGCTATGAAGCTATACGCGTCCACTTCTATAAAGAAAGACATTGCTGCAAGTATTTGAAGTCCTACTAAAACCTTTTTCGTTGCTTTTACTTTAGGTTGAAGTATGAATTAAGGTCTTACTTTTGTTTTATTGCTCAACAATAAGCCACGCATCATATCTCCTCAAGCTTTATCCTTCCTTTCACCCTCCTAGTTCTGCAGTCCATTCAATAAATGTTGTCATCAGTATTCAACCACTTACTCTCAGTGTTTCTACCTATTATTTACACAGTGACTGAAAAAAGAGGAAGGAATGGAAGACATTTGCACTTTTTCAAGGCAAAACTAAGTATTAACACCATGCACTGATAAAAACAATGAATATGAATTACAAAATTAATTCATGGACAAAGTATTTTAATCAGGATCATTGGTATATTGGTATATTGGTATTTGCGTTATTTTATTTTATTTACTAGAAGAACACAATGATGCATGCCAGTTTATACAATAGGAAGAGACTTTTTTTTTTTGTACATAGCATTTTTTGTTCCATGCTCTTCAAAATATTTTAAACTTGTTGTCTTTGTTTTGTTTTATTTTGTTTTGTTTTTCTCTTCTTTCCTTTTAAAGGCCCACTGAATGCTGAGCTCACAAGTACTCTAACAACATTCTCAAAACACCTGACTCCACTCTGCCCTCCACAATTTTAGGACAAAGCCACGATCTCCTCTCTTATCATCAGACACCAAGCACATAGCTCTCTTTTCCCCCAAAATACCAGGAGTATTCAAGAGAAAGTTCCCCTCCTCAGTACTAATCCTATGTTTTAGATGCCTGCATAGGCTTTTCTGCATCTATCCCTTCAGGCTGGATGGGCCTTTGGGTAACCTGATCTAGTGGGAGGTGTGGCATGGGGTTGGAATTAGATGATCTATAAGGCCCCTTCCGACCCAAAGCATTCTATGATTCTGTGGTTCTTGTATCTAAAACAATCCTCAACTTTAAACTTTTATTCACCCTTTAATTGTCTCCTCCCATCTAAGAAGAAGATTTTTTTCTTTTCTGCTAAGAAAATTTCACAGCAGAAACCATCACTGAAGCCATCAATGCATCAAGCCTAGTTCTGCACAATTCCTCAAATTCTATTTGTTCTTTTCTCCCCTCCCTGCTGAACTGTCACCCTCAACAGCCAGCAAGGAACATTTGGTGGGATATGTTTACAAAATTTTACAATCAGTCTTAATAGCTCACAGTGCTGCCAGTTAAATTTTTTTCAAACAACTGAATGGAAAGATAAAAACCTAATTATATTTAAAAATTGGAAAGAGGTACAAAGTGGAGCAACAAGCCAAGATAAGACAAGAACTTCAAAGATTATGAAAAGAACACTTGTAATTTTTTAATTTCTTATATTTTACTTATTCTTATAATTCTATTTAAGATTTTTTTATGCAAATGTTTAATTTTACATAGCTGACACAGAAACTCAATCAGACATCACATATTCATTCACCCCATATTTAAACAGTTAGACAAACAAATGAGCATGTATTTTAAAAGCAGCTGATTCAACAGTTACTTTGGCTTAGCATACTATATATTTTATTAACCCGTAATGTAGATTTCTGCGTTTTATTTTTAAAGTCTGTCAAATGACTTATTAATAGCCAAGTAGTCAAAAAGGTTTTGTTTTAAATTGTGAAGTGCATTGGAGCTCTTGTTATTTGAAGAAAGAGTTGCTAACATAATATATATCAAATATATACCAATACATACATGTACACACAGATTTATGTCAGTATATATTAAGTACATAGCCATACAGAGCATTACTTTGGAATTGTAATAATAATAATAATAATAACAACAACAAAAAAAAAGCTACTTGATGTTCCTGTATCTTTGCAACTGTGCCCAACAGACAAAACCAATGCACAGCTCTGTGGAGAGCTACTGATGCCCAGAGTGTGGGCAGGTTGGTCAAGGAAGCACATGAAGTGTTAAAACAGAGATTAGCTTTAAAATGAGTACAGAAATATGTTATATATCAAATTGTCCTTCCAAGATGACTAGTAAATGCAGAGAATGGTAAGAAAAGAGAGGTGAAGGAAGGCAAAAGCCTTTCTTAGTTTGCCATCTTTGAGCCCTGAAATGTTCCACAGATAACAAAATACAAGTTGGCTGTAGCAGTTTCTGCAAAGCAACATGTACTTAAGCAGCAAAGTTGTTTTTTGGTGATTGGAAACTCTTCCACATTTTTGGTATTCCATGTACTTCTTTCTAAAAATATTGCAAATTGCCACACAAAAAAATCACCATGCTCTACTTTTGGCTTGACATAATAGCAGAATTACCACAGGTTTTTAATTTTACCTTAATCAACAGAGAACTGACAAAGGTATAACTTATTTTTTAACACAGGTTGCAAGATCTACACTAAAGCATTACTGACCTTCTTGATTTCATAAAAAGAAGTTTCAAAAATCATGAGTTGACACGTGATTCTAGGAAAATTACCTTTATTATTATTATGCCCCAAATCAAACAAATTTGTAGTATGAAATTGGTATTAATATCTTAGAGTTAAAAAAAAATACTTTCATTTGTAATTTTTTTTAAATATTGAGTGCTCTATGGTAATGCTATTTGAATCTGCAATTTTGTTCTTCTCTAATACTATGGTAAGAAAAAGAGTTTACTGCTGTTATTTTTGCAGGAATCTGTTCAAATATTAATTGTTGGACTCAAAAGAAATGAACAACAATAACAAAATCTAGAAATGCTTCTATGCCAAACTGCATCTTGAAACAAATTTGTATTTTGATCCTGGAAACTTTTGTAGCTATACTTAGTTTGAAGCCACTTAGAAGTCTTTTTAGTTTTGGTGGAATTGCAGTTTTGTAAAAACAGATAAGCACCATCAGGAATGGGATGTTAATGAGGTGCATCTTAAATCCTACAGAGTAACTTATACTGATGAGATTAGGAAAAAAAACGAAGAAAAAAAAAGGAAAAAACACACACACACATAACCGTATTTCTGTTACTCCTAATGCTGTTTTTGTTTTCAGTTTATTTAATTGAGAGAAGGTCAGAGTACCTCTGTAAATCACAATACTATGCAGATATACCTGAGCTAACTCAAAACAAGACAAGAAGCAGTATACATAAACAAAGAGATATATCTCAGAATTGTTTTATTTATTGTTGTTTATTTATTGTTTCAGTTGCTTATTCAGAGGCAGCTTGAGCATTGGATTCTTAGAACTATTTCATAATAGGTCTGAAAGTCTCTAGCACAAAATGTGTAACAGGTAGTGATGTTACAGAACTCCATAGAAAAATCTCTTGCTTGTAACACAAAGCACTGACATATTTTCACTACTGTAGGATGTAGTGAAAAACCCCAGTTTAGAAATGTCCCCCAACCACTCAAAAGGCTTAAACTTATGCAGTGTGATGCAGGCATGGTGGTTAGAAGTCAGACAGAACCAAGCAAAGTGTGGGATGTCATAATGTAATTTGAAATTTATAAAATGATAAAATGATGTGGTAGGAACAGGTTCTGGACAATCAACGTTTTTATTTTTATTTTCAAAAACTACAGAACAGCCATTATGTAATAATAATGAATTGCAGCCAATACAGAAGATCTGCCACTGTCTATGAATAAGCCACATTGTAAGCCACTAAATTCCATAAGTTTTGATTGCTAACTGAAAAACAAATAAATGTTCCAAATGTTTTTGGACTGGTAGGCTAGGGTACTAAGGAATGAATGTAAGAATAATTTTGAAATATAAAGCAGAAAATTTGAGCTATTCCATAGAGAGGAAGAGGAAGAAACAGTGAGTGGTGGCTTTAAATTTATAATTCAAATACTCACACCTAAAAGGAAAAGAATAACAAAATTTTTAAAATATATCTGATATAAGAGATTATGATATCTATGGTTCACCTTAAAAAAAAAAAAAAAGACTGGCTATGGTATTTTATAACAGGAAAATAATTCTAGTACTAGTAATAAACCATATATAAGAGTTGCAGGAAGACTGAAACAATGCTAGTCAAATATTATATTTTTCTTCCATGGGAGAAACAGGAAAAAGGTAACACACATATGCCATATGCATAAACCCTTATAATGCAGCTTATATCATAGGTGAAGCATACTAGTAAACTAGAAACAGTTTTGAACCAGGTAATGACAATAATGTTGGCATAACTATTCTGTCTTGATTTATTTCTTAAATATCCAGAAAATTGTATGCGTTTAAGTCAATGTAAATTTCAGAAAAAAAAAAAAAAAAATCTTTATAATACTACAAGAACTTCTTTTATCAAATAAATGTTAAAACAGATTTTATTCAAAGGGTTGGTGTACTGAAGCTTTTACTAAAGAGGAAAACATCTGCACTTAAATCTTCTGGAACAATCATATTTTCTCACTTAATTACTGAAGAAGATAGTTATTAGGTATTACTACCATCTTTCAGTTTAATAGAAAAAAAGTGCACTAATACAAACCTGCTTAAAAATACCTGTAAGCATGGACTCATCTTATAAAATAAACAAGGCAATTATCATTGGAGAATAAAGAAAGCAGAAATAACATTCCTATAAAACAGATGACAGCCTGGAGTAGTTAAAATTACCCCCTTTAAAAGATACAAAATGAGTCCAATGATTTTCCTTCTGCTTTGGAAACTAAATGACAAGTCAGAAGACGTTTCCACTAACATGGAGTTTCAGATGTTATTCTTTACAGCAGTGCAGTTGTTTCCTTTTTCTTATATAAAATATTAAAAAAAAATAAAAAAAATTGGGTGAATTAAACTGCTTACCTTTGAGCCTCGCTCATTAAAAATAATTTCAACATCTAAGATTTTACCAAATTGCTGCAAAGAAATAGAAAATTAACATGAAAAAAGATAACTTCAATGCTTTAAATGCTTTATCATATAAAGTACAAATGTTTGTTTCAGAAATTGATGCACCATATCACAAAGTTAAAGAAATATAAAATGAAAGACAATCAAGCACCAGAAAAGACACACTGAAGAGTAGCCAAATCAATATTAAATGTCATTATACTTGTCATGATCATTCCACATACTAATTTATGAACTTTAAATTCAATGAGATGTTCTGACAAAGAGGATATCATCACTAAATTGTAAACAGTAAATTGAAAGTCCCAATTTTGTTTTGTTTTTGTTTTGTCTTTTCATATATTAGGTTACTTTCTGGTGATTCATCCAGTCCAGCTGCCATCACCAATTGTTTTAAATGTAATATGCTGTAGAGTTAATTTGATTATAGTACAATAAAACATCACTAAGAAGACAGGATTAATGGCCACATGAATATTGTCGCCCTCTGGTCATCCTATCCTCTAAAGGACATTTGTTTCAGAAAACTTTTTGCAGTTGCTTCCCAGAACAGGTAAAGGAGTTTGGTTTAATCTAATTCTTGTAAAGCAGAAGTAACTAAGTGGGAGTTTTGTCAGTGGCTTGTTGAAAATAATGGATATGCCTTGTTGAAAAGGTACGTCCATTATTCCCTACCTAATTCTTGTCATCCTAGAAGGTAGTTTGGAAAACTAGAATGGATACTTATGTGTTGATGGTTTTTTCTCCCACAGAATTGCACTTTATTATAATGTTTACAGTAACTACCTTCCAATAGCATTCACAATCATCTAGGCATTGTTCATGCACACAAAACTTGACCACAGTTGCTGTCCTAAAGAAAAAGGCTCTGTTGGACTTGTTTCGGTAAGAGAATAATGTTTGACTCAGGCAGTGTTTAGTTAGAACACTTTTGGAGATGGCACATTCTGCGATGTGACACTCTAATATATCAGTGGGTCATTTCTGTTGTTTCTTATATCATTAACATGCTGTATAGATCAGTGTTAACACTGACGAATGACACAAACAATGATTAAACAAAAAGGCAGAAATTAGAGGCAGGCAAATGAAGAAAAATCTATCAACAGACCAAGGAACTGCAGTCTTTTAAGATGTACTCCAGTCTTTTAAGATATAACAAACACTTATAGGACAGAGAGAACAGCATTCCTTTTCTGCCTTATTAAAGTGTTTCAACTTACTTATGAAATTCAACTATCGTTTCTTGTCCCTTGTCTTAATTTCTGTTCTTGTATTCACCATCTAATTAACTAATATTTTAACTACTTTAACCTCTAAGCAGACAATGACTTAATGTTTAAACAATCCTCCTCTGCTGTATTCAAGTCAATGTTAAATATATATATATATCTGCCATGTGCATAACGTGTTCAAGATGTAGCATTATGATTTCATTTCAGATATCTAATTAAACTCACACTTCCAGAAATTTTATTTTTATATCAAGTCAGAAGCTAAAAGTTTATTGTTGCCAAGTCATTATAAAGCTGGAAAACTCCAGTCATCCTTCAGTTTTAGTCTTTTGAGACCTAAGACATAGAAATATTGAAAATAAATGTAGTTTTTGTTCATTTATAAATTTCAAAAATCCCTAAAAAATACTTTCCTTTAATGTACTTTCAAATAAAATCCATCTATTTTAAGTGGTTTGTTTAATTTAAAGAAATTTGCATTTTTCCTCTCTAGAGGGTTATTATGCCTTCTACTATTTTGCTGATGAGTTGTAAGCTGTATTTAGGGGAGGTTACTTGCAGCAAGTCATATATGGTAACACAGTCACCTGCATTACCCAGTGCCATACTAGGAATTTTTTTTCCAGTGAATGTTTTCTTCATTTCATACAAATAAAAGCTGAAAACGTCTTAACACACAAAGATATTAGAAGAATTTAAGTCTGAACTGAACATGAGAGAGCAAGAGAAGGATAGTGGCAGGCAGTATTAATGCTATTCCATATAAGATGAACTGTAACAAAGAGACCTAAATTTTAGTAAGAAAGAAGAAAGCAAGAGGAACACAAATACTAAAGAGTACTAGCCTGGAAAAGGAAAATCTGGGTTCTAATAGCTGCTCAAGTACTATTTCTAGATTGTATTTAGTGAGTTTTCAAAAATAAACCTAACAGTTCTTGGAGCAGGGAGAAGAAACCAGGTCTAACCTCTCCATGGTTATGAGCCTAGAACTGATGGCACGTATGAGACTTGTGAAACAGCCAATGCACATGAAGGTAGCTGATGGCCTGAGCAAAAGCAAAAATTGAGAGACTTAGAGAAATACACTGATAAAAAATTTAGAAGCCTATAGATCTATAATACTTATGAGGGGGTAGGTCAAGATTCCTACTCCCAGAGTTCTTGCTTAAAACCAGCCCATGTCTCACTTCTATAGATTCAGTTCTCTTGCTCATGAGGTCAAATGTTGAATATTTTACATCACACTGTCCAAAATCAATAAATACAGGAATATAAATCCTGATGAATACAGCTGGATTATATACTCATTTAATATCTTAAGACAACATAGTTAGCTTTTTTGAATGAAATGTAAAACTACACAATATATAGACTACACCAATCTGTATCACATATGGTAGAATCGGTAGAATTTCTTTTCCCAACTATGATTGGCAAATGTATTGTTATAAATATATGGAAAGAAAATCATCACTGAAAATGGTTAAACAATCTAAATCAGAGAGATCTCTAACAATATTGCCTATAATATTAAGTACCTATTGCAATGCAAATATAAAAGAAAGCATAAATAAAGCATGAGTACTTACACCAAACATTTGTCTAAGATCTGGATCACGGAATCGGAATGGTATATTTGAGACGTGAAGCCGTTTTGGCTGTGATTTGTTTTCTGTGTTTTCAGAAGATTGTGTCTGTTGCTGGCCATCGGTCTGTGCTGCATCTTCTGTCTGCTAAAAGGATAAAGGAAAACAATGTAAAGCATGCTGCAAGTGTTTCTAAATAAAATGGCAGGCTGAAATTCTCAAAAAAATTACTGAAAATGATTTTTCATTTTCACTCAGACAAAGGTTCTGAAGGATAACAGAAGTTGAAATAGATAATTCAAAATTCAAATCCCTTTCTTTATCTATCTCAATGCTATGAGATTTTAGTGATATTTTTAATACGTATTTGGAATATGTCAGGGAATAGGTAGGATATTATTTTCAATGTTGTTTTTCTAAGCTATTGCTAAATAATTAATAAATATGTCTCCCTATACTGTAAGACTGTTGAAATCTCTTTAATGGAAATGGAAAAACAAATGGAAAAAACTGAATCTCCATATCCAAATAACAGACAATTTGTAGTAGCAAGCTATGCACTTTCAAATCAGATTAGCACTTTCATTCAGAGACTACTGGGACTTCTACACAGGAGGTAGGTAACACATCACATCCTAGCTGCCATTGCCTAAGCAATGCTAATAGGCACCAGAGGGTCATTTTGTCTATATAAATGGTCATCATTACAGAAAAGGGCTTGAGTTGTGAAAGAGAATAGAAGTATAATCAGTAGCAAAGGTTGCCTAAGATAAAAGTGAAACCCAGAAACAAAGTTTTACAGATTTTCTCTCTCACCAAAATAAGAACATAAGATGGTAGTTCTTACAGAGGGAGTGTTCCCTAGATTTAAAATGCTACTTTATGACTGAAGGATGTTGTGTGCATTATAATTTTAGAAACAAAATCATAAAAACCTAGAAAGATTAGGAAAAAATAGGAACTCTTTCATTTGAAATGTAAAAACTAAACAACATTGGTTTATCAGTATATTATAGAAATCTCTGGTCTGCACTCCTTAATGATATCATACAGTGACTGTGTATGCAGTACTCTTTCAATCACTGTGTGTGCAGTACTCTTTCACTAGTACAAGGTTTTGTATAGGTATGTTAAAACAACAGTTTTCTTTTATGCTGGTAGAAAAAAATAGGGAAAATAAAATACACTGATGAAACCACAAGGATCATCTTACAACTGCTACTCTATTTTCTCTATCCTTCCTTTCGCTTCTGACCATATTCTTCTTCCAAGTATTCATTTTTCCCTTGTGTTCTAATGTTACAATTCCATTTCTATTTCAGTCTTTTTTTTTTATTTAAAAAAATATATATATTAACAATTTTTATTAAGAATTTTTTTTTATTATTAAAAAAAAAATATCTCCCATTTCCTGTTAGTATCAAATTTATTTTTAGGGACAACAGTTTAGGCAAAGTAAAAATGATTATATAAAATAAACCTTACCAATTCTAGTACCAATAGGCCTGTTAAGAAGGAAGTAAAAGAACTCAAACAGAAAATATTTACATCAGCAATGAGTACATATCAACTTAATGCTAGCAAGTTCAACATCATCATCACCCATCATTATCTCCAGTAAACATGTTCTCAATTTCAAAGGACAAACATCTAGTTTCCTGCATTACTTATTTTGAATCAAGAGTTGAACAGCGCTCTCTAAAGTCATCTCATTCAGGCTCAATCACTGACCTATTTCAGTGCCATCAATAGCAGTAGCTCAGACAACTGGGGACAGTTCTAATCGTGGCCCCTACACTTATAATGGGGCATGATAAAAATAAGAATGAGTGATCAGTGAACCGCAGGTCTGCTCTTCCAGCAACAATGTTGATTTATGTGTTTACCAAAAGAAAATTGTATAAGATCTTCAGTCCAGGATGAGGTTCAATGCATATTTTCTTTACTCACAAAAACGTCCCTCTTTGCTGGGTTAAAAACTTGCTGGATGGCTGGGCCCAGAGCGTAGTGGTGAATAGAGTGAAATCTAACTGGCAACTGGTCACCAGGGGTGTTCCCCAGGGGTTGGGGCCCATCCTCTTTAATATCTTATTGATGATTTGGATGAGCGAATTGAGTGCACCCTCAGCAAGTTTACAGATGACACCAAGTTGGAGGGAAGTGTCGATCTGCTGGAGAGTAGGAAGGCCCTGCAGAGGGACCTGAACAGGATGGGCTGATGGGCAGAGGCCAATGGGATGAGGTTCAACATGGCTAAGTGCTGGGTCCGGGTCCTGCACTTTGGCCACAACAAGCCCATGCAACATGACAGGCTTTGGGCACAGTGGCTGGAAAGCTGTGCAGAGGAAAAGGACTTGGGGGTGCTGATTGATGCTCACCTGAACATGAGCCGGCAGTGTGCCCAGGTGGCCAAGCAGCCCAATGTTATCCTGGCTTGTATCAGGAATAGTGCAGCCAGCAGGACTGGGGGGTGGTCATCCCCTTGTACTCTGCTCTGGGGAGGCCTCACCTCGAGTGCTGTGTTCAGTTTTGGGCCCCTCAGAACAAGAAGGACATCGAGGCACTGGAGCATGTCCAGAGAAGGGCTACGAAGCTGGTGAAGGGCCTGGAACACAAGTCCTGTGAGAAGCGGCTCAGGGAACTGGGGGTGTTTGGTCTGGAGAAGAAGAGGCTCTGGGGAGGCCTCATTGCTCTCTGCAACTACCTGAAAGGGAGGTGTGGGGATCTGGGGGGTCAGCCTCTTCTCACAGGTAATTAGCAATAGGACTAGAGGTAATGGCCTCAAGTTGCAGCAGGGGAGGTTCAGGTTGGAAATTAAGAGATATTTCTTCTTAGAAAGAGCAGTCAGGCATTGGAACGGGTTGCCCAGGGAAGTGGTGGAGTCACCATCCCTGGAGGTGTTTAAGGAAAGTTTGGACCCGGTGCTTAGGGACATGGTTTAGCAGGTGACATTGGTAGTAGGGTGATGGTTGGACCAGATAATCTTGGAGGTCTTTTCCAACCTTAATGATTCTATGATTCTATGATAATACTGCAGTTTCTCTCCCTTCCTTTGAAGTAAGATAACTAGGTGTGATATACAAACTGAATCACTGAAAGAATCCCAGTTAATAAACAGATAAGTAATTTTGAGGCTTTATTTAATCTTGCCTCTTCTGCAGTGATCCAATTTACAGTGTAGTTCTGTGAATTACTGAATGCCAGTTGCTGAATAGAGTCAGAGGTGGTAAGAGTTTACTGATGGGAGACATAGGCTTGCAACTGCCCTGGCATCAACAACTGAGGTCCCTATGATTTTTGCAAAAGCATTGATTCACCAGTAATATCTACATTTCACACTATATGATGGTACTGATACACAAATGCAAACTTTTACATGCACTAAAGAATTTTCAAGTGATTCAAGTGTAAAACTGAGTCTTGATCTGCTATTGCCTCAACTCACAGGCAACAACAAACTAAACAGTTCATCCTTAAGTATTTCTCATAATTTAAATAATAAAGCTGGAATATAGCTGTTAAGAGAGGAAAAAATAATTCATATTAATCTCTTGCTATGACATCTAAAGCCAACTAAAATTTCAAAATTAAGATTTTAGAAAATTGATCAGTCCATAAACACCACAAAGATTACTTTCCACCTTCAGACCTTTAAAGGAGAGAAATATGAAGGAAATTCAGTGTGTGGGGGGGGTGAGGAACTGGAAAATTCTTGAATACAACACTCAGGAAAAAATTAAGGTCAATTAGATTAATCTGAAGAGAATTAAATAATTCTGAAGGTGGTGTTCAGCTTCAGGAACAAAGTGTGCCCTGGGAAGAAATTATATAATCAGCATACAGTATAAATGCAAATTGGAAAAAGTAATTTCTGTTCATGATATTAATAAAAATTATGAGAAACAAGGAGTGGAAAAGTTGAACCATGCATTATTAACATACCAAAACATTAAGAGCAACTTCTGTATTAAGAAGTTTGACATATTATCAAAAAAAAGCCAGAGAGGTTTCTGAAGATGATACTAAATGGTTCAAACCCATTTACCTGAGTAAATCCAGTAAGATCCCCACCCCCCACCCCCACCCCCAAAGCCTGAAATTTAGAGTTCTAGTGAAGAACATCTCAGAGTTTGGGCACTTCAGAAAGTCACTATCATCAAAGATATGTAAATGTCTTTAAAGAGGTCTGTGGCAAAATTAACATAGCTAAAATGCTTACAATGTATTATAAGGCTTGATATTACAATAGTGTCTTTACAAAATGTATCACCTTCCAGAAACGTACATATGGGCCAAGGAAATCTGGAGAAGGATAACTGCAAATTGAAATTGAAATACGAAACTTACAAGAAAACTTCCAAGTAACACCAAGGAGGTATACAGATGTAGGACAGAGGATACAGCCAGAATTTTGCAAAGTCACAGAAAGGAAAATTTCAAAGCCCTGTGGACTTGAAGAGCTAGAATGCAATTTACCTTACACATAAATAATGCATTTCAATATAGAATTTTCATTGCTAGAAGAGATAAAACCTATGTTTGATATTTCTTTAAAAATTAATTGAAGTTAGTATGTAAGATATTAGCCTCACTACATCCCTGCAGTCTTATATGCAATCAGTGCAGGTCCTGATCCATTAAGGGTTTGGTCTCTTTCAGTACCTTCCCTAATTCAATTAAGCAAATTAGTCTGCATTATGCAAAACAAATAAATAAATAAAGTGCCTATTCTTTAACATTGAACAGAAATTGAACAAAAGACAATATAGTCTGTGATTTTTCCACGCTACCTCACATTTTAAGTATAAAGTTGCACCAGAGTTATCTTCAGATATCAACAAGCTATGAATTTAACTTTGTGAAGAGGCCACAATTCATAAATCAATTATTCAACACGTTTTACTACTGGAACTATCTATCTCCTGTCACCAGTTCTAAACAGTTGCATCAGAGCCATTTCTCTAAAGATCTTCTAAAACCATCACAAGAGAAACATGTTTTTTAAACAGTAATCTTACAGAGATAGCTTAGAAAAGAGTTTTTGAATCTCAAGTGTAATTGCCAGATTTGCTTAATAAAAGTTATTTAAAAGATAATTAAACGTTTTATCACACACCCACATAGCCAATGAGCTATGCCAGGCTGTTTGACAACAAGAATTGACAACATCATTGAAATGTGTCTTTCAAGAAAGAAAGTCAAAAACAAATCTCATCAGTGAGATAGGGTAAAAAAACATTTGAGATATTATTGCTGTTCATAACATAAATCCACCATTAGAATCACACGGTCACAGATTTTGTTTCTTTCAATCACAGACTTCTTGGATGCATAAAGCCACAATGCTATCTGAGCAAAAGTGGTCAGAGATCAACTGGAAGGATAAAGGTCAGAGACATTTAGTGGCATTTTTCCTTTTGTAAAGCTGTAGTTATTATTTATGTTCTTTTATTTATTAAACAGAAAAAACTCCAAATAAAGCAATAACACTATGATGTTAGTGTACCAATAACTTTCAGGAAGAGTAAATAATAAACCTGGCTAGAATTTCTTGATTTCATCCTGTAAAATGATTTCATCATTTTATCTGTATCTGTGTCAACTGAAATTTTAAAACTGAAAAAGTTTTTCAATTCATACAAGTCATTGGAGTGAAAATTATGGAACTAAGCACCAGTGCCTTCTATCTCCAGCAGTGACAAGAAAATGCAGTTGCCATCTGTGGAATTACATCTTCTATTATATCAGGCTTTATTTTATGAAGACAGCATTTATCGTTCAGTATTAAAGAACATTCAATGTTTGTTGTTGTTTGTTTGCTTGCTTTTAAATCTGGTCTTTTTTTCCTTAAAACTATAGTGCTAGAAAAGTGTTTAAGGAATCACTTACTTATCCCTTTCATCAAGGCAAAATTAGCATCTGCTGAAATGTCTTGGATAGGCCTGGGGGGTCAAATCCACCAGTTTAAAGATTTTCAGTGACAGATGTTCCACAGGCCGATGTGCGAGTCTATTCCACTGCTTCACTTTTCCCACTGTCTTACTGGAGTTTTAAAATATTATTTCTTCTCTTATACACCATACATATGGAGGAGTAATTAGGACTATTCCCCTCAGAGACATCTTCTTCCTGACAGCTATGGCAAGGTGTTTTTTTTCATCCTTGGCGCCACATTCACAAAAATTCTGACCACACATTTTTCTCTTTTGCATCTTTTCAAACTGGTCTGTGTCCTTCTTTCAATGGGTGCCTTATTTTACCCACAGTATTCTGGTTTAGGCCTTAGTTTTGCAGCTTAAAGCGTACAGGTAGTATCAGATATTTTCAGTATATATTTCTGTTATACATACCAGGTGGTCCCTGCTTTTCTTTGTGTATGCACCCGTTGGTTGATTTTATTTTTTTTTTTCCTTTTCAACAGGATGACATTTTAAATTCATATACAACCTGCAACTATTATAATCTTTTATGAAACTACTAACCAGTGATTTTTTTCAAGCCATAGCTGGGTAGTTTGTTCCTGTGGAAACACCTCACATTTGATGTTTTTGAATAGTGACTTATTTTTTTTCAGACAATCCCTCCAATTTATCAAGATTATTTTGAATTCTAATCCTGTCCTTCAATGTACTCAGAGTCCTACCCAGCTTGGTATTCTTGTAAATTTAATAAGTATACACTCCATCATTCAGAGCATTAATGAAACTATTGAATAACCCTGAGCCACCACAAACCCCTGCAGAACTCCTTTTAATAAATCTTATTTAAAATCTCAATAAATCACGTTTTTGATAGTGTAATACTTAAATACCTTTTCTTGTTTTGCACCTGGCCTATTGCAATTGTATGTTTACTGTATTTCCCAGCTTGTGTATAATAATGTATTGGGTGACACAGTCAAAGCCTTATGAAAAGTTCAATGTTACATGTAAGGGTTTCCTTGTCCAAAAGGCCATTGTAGAAATAAAAGAATATATTTTCAAAAAATCCATGCTGATGGCTATTCTTCTTGTTCTTCCAAGTGTTAAAAATACGTTTATTAACTTTTTGAGTATTTTCAAAGGATTGAAACTCACATGACAGCACATCCCTTTGGTCTATATAACCAACACTTCTCTTTCCGTCCTTTTTAAAAACAAGCATTATATTTACTGTTACAGTTCTCCAATACCTCTACTCATTCTCCAAAAGGTGTCAAAGACAGACAGACATTAATGGCTCCAAAATATCATCTAAAATTTGGAAGTTAATTAGAAACAGTTAACTGGGAAAACAAACAATCAAAAAACCTAAACTATCTTACCTGAATATTCTCTAGCTGGTTTCTTTCCTCTTTGAGGTGGACAGATTTTTCTGACACTTGGGAAGTTATTTAATAAACGCGTGGCTGAGGCTGACTTGTACAGTGAGCAACCATGCAAAGAAGAAAGGTGCTCTTACCCTTTGCATGAACATTTACTTTTACAGATTACAGACTTTACAGATTCTTTGCATCCTAGCATTAACAATTGTGGCTCAAATCCCCTCATGAAGAACCATCCTCCTGCTTGCTTTCTGTAGATTTAGTCCCAAAACTCACCATCAGCATATTCTCAAATGACAGTCTGGTTACAGAAGGCATGAAATCACGTGATATCTCTATTAATCATGAGTTCGGTACTATGGACTTGACCACCAAATACCCACTCAAGGTTTCATCCACTGCATCTTACCACCTGGATGTCTATGAAAATTTTCACAGGCAAGAGGTTCTTTTTTCCTCTAATGGTTATCATGAGGCTGTTAATGGTCTCCTTTAGTCATTACCATAGACAAAGCACCCCCTTGAATGAGAAAGGAACCATTCCTTTCTTGCCTGCTCTTCCTCATCAAAATAACAACTTTATTTTTGGTGACCTATGTTTTTTGCAGGTATGACTTTTGAAGATTCAGACACCATTTTTTTTTTTTTTTTAAATTACACATTATGCCCTTCTATTGTGACATCCTTGGTCACAATGGCATTATGTGAGCACAGCATGGACCAGTGTGGTCACAACTGGTAGGCATGGACACAACCAGCACAGTGCTCTTTACACAGCATCAGTAAATCCCCTGAAACAGATTGTTGCCATTTGTAGTGCCTGAGGTATCAAATTTGTATGACTGTGAAGTTCCTAAACATTTCTAGAACCACACATCATGCTTCATAACTGTCAAGCATATATAAATATTAAAAAATAAATAAATCCAGTGTGCGACAGGTCAAATCATTTGAAAAGAAGTTGTTTTTCTAAACAGGTACAGCAAGGAGTAAAATACACTTGGGTCTGAAAGCGCAGATGGTACTGACCCTTTGTGCTAAAAGTAATCAATGGTAACAGTAGTTCTCACCATGATTGAAAATTACTACTTTTTCATATGCATGTCAGTCAGCACTGTATCAGGTTATTTTTTAGCTCTGAAGTTTTAAGATGCCATTTTTCATTTTTCCTGAAAGGTCACTTCTACCAATTTGCTGCATGACTATTTTTCTGGTTCCACTGAGAATATATTTCTAATTTAAAAAGCCTAATAAACAGTTACATATTTTAACAGATTATTGATGAATATTGCCCGGTGGGAACCATGAGATGAAAACTTCAGCATCCTACTGAATATAAAATGGAAGTCTGATAAAAAAAAAAAATAAATCTTATTTATGTAAAAAACATTTGATGTGGATATTTATTAATACACAATTCAACTTTCCAGCTCACACGTCAAGTTTCCAGCTCATATGTCAGAATGTTAAAATAAATTATGTCATAAATGTTAAAATAATTTGCTTGAACTTGAATCCTTTAACAAGTGTTGTTTGCATTTGCAGGCACTTCATATGGAATTGAAATGCTCATTTTTCCATAATACTTTCTAACTCAGTCGATGTATATGAGCTAAGCAAGTTTAATCTTGGTGAAATTTAATTTAGGTAAGGACAGCATTCAGAGAAAATCATGTGAAGCATGCATACACCTCTAACCAGAAATATGTCTTCATATGTCAATTTTAATTTATCATTCCAGAGAATAATATTCTTAAGACCCAGTGTCATGCAATTATTATTCTTTGATAGTTCTCTTTGATGGCTGACTTCTCTCTTGGCCATCTTCCAATTCTATTCTACATACATATCTCTTTTTTAATAAAAATGATCTTTTGTGTTACCATCTCATAGAAGTTGATGAGAAACTATTTACCACCAAAAAAAAAATGAGGCTATATAACTAACCCCTCAGAGAAGCAAATATTGTGATACCTATTTCTTGAGCTAGCCAATTTAAATTAAATAGATATGTTCATAATATTACCTAGGTATAGAATCATACTAATATTTATCACTGAAATTATTAAATCAGCTAACAGAGATGTGTGAAGGTATAAATGATAATAACAGAGATTTTAAAAAATACTGTAATACTAAAACCAGATGGCCTTGTATATGTTGCTTCACTGCATCTCTAGTAATTCTGTCAGTTGAAAATATACTCAAAAAAAGGAAAATGACACCCAAAAAAATCCTAGTCTAGTCTGCATTTTGATAACATTGTTTCTGAAGCAATACAAGTTACCTCTGATGTAAAAATTTCCTTTGAGTCTTGGTATCATCAATAAGTACAGATATTTTACAGGAATTTGTTTTTACTGATTTGTTCTTTCTGCTCTCTCAGTATACCACCTCCAAGGGCTATCATACCCCTTGTCAGTTCTATCCAAATCACGCACAGTGCTTCCTGGTTCCTACTTCACCACATATTTGCAATTATAAAATATTTTTTAAAAAATCATAATATATGCTAGTCTTAAAAATAATTATAAAAGTTATATATACAAAATATAGAAATAGAAGACCAAATACTCACATACAGCAAATAAATTCATATTAAATCCCTTTACTTTAGTGAGCTAGGGAATGCTGGTGTTAGGATAGATTAAAATCCAAAACATTTTTATAGGGAAGCAAACTCAAATCAAAAGAGGGTGTTCTAAAAAACTGCTTTAAATTTAATAAAACATACTTTAAATATAAATATGCATATACAGATATTAACCAAATCCATCACCAGGACAGTTAAAATAAAATCAAGTGTTTTCTAAAGAATTTCTTTCCCCACCAAAATACTTATTTTTGTCTCCTTAGCTCAGTCAGTTCTAAAAACAGAAATCTTCTGTTCAGTGAAGTTCACCTGTTGCTTTGTATGGAACCCCTCTGAACATGTAAGAGCCATGGTACATTCCTGGGCACTTATTTACGAGCCACAAAGTAACTGCCAATCATGAGGCAAATTCTTGCTCACCTGTCAGTTGATAAGGATTATTATATTTAGAGGATTTAATATGTGCCCATTACACCAATCACGATGCAACAATGTATGCGTACTAAGAGAAGCAATGAAATTTAAGCCAGTGACCTCAGTCTGAAAGGCTTTCTGTTTTATCAAAAATTCATGCAGCCATGTTTACACTGACTTTGTACTGCAGTCAAATTCTTAAAAGACCTCACACAAATAAATTCTTAAAAGGCTTCACACTGAGTCAGGTTCTTAAAACCAATTAAAAACACATTCTATTTATTTCAGGAGGACATGGCCTGCCTAGTTTTTCCACTGCCATCAAACTATTACCAGTTCTCCAATTTTCACTGAGGAGCTTAAATGCAATGATAAGTGAGGAGTGCCAGTTATGTTACAAGATTTTAGAAGCTTAAGTAATTGAAAACACTCATTCTAACAACTGGCAACTGGCATCTGTGGTTACTGACACAATTTATCTTGAGGTGTATCTGCCACTGTGGGAAATGGTCTTCCCTGTACTCCTGAAACACCTGTCAAGACTCTTTGAAGAGTTGTTGCTCCTGTTGTGGTGACTGAGCCATGACGAGTCTCACATCATGCCATTTCAACTAATAACATGTGATCTAGTGTGCTGCCTCAATATCAACTTACACTACAAATTCCTGATGTCAGAAGAAACTATTATAACTTCTCAAAAAATAGTAACTTAACTGAAAAGAATCATTTTGTAAAATGTTTCAGAAAGTGTACAAATATTTTGTTGTTTCACTTCCCAGCTTTTCCCCAGAAGTTATAAAAATATAAGAAAAACATGAAGAAAACTGATAAACAAGATGTTTTTCTGGATGAAATAAATTAATTCTTATTTGGAAAAATATATTATCCCAGCCTATCACCCCCCTTTTTTTAAGACTATAACCTGTTTGTTATCAACCTGTATTTGCAATATATTTCACTCATAAATACATTTTTAAAGGGAAAAAATATATTCCTTAAAATTCATCCATCTCTAACAATGCATTTCCCAGCCTGCTCCTGACATGACACAAGAATATAATCTCCCACCTCTGGAACTTCTGGCAAAGGCACTGTACACAATAAAACACAACATTTAGTGGACATGAATTCAGAGAGAGCCTTGTGTACACCATTCCAGCAGAAATAAATAAATAAATAAATAAATAAAAATCAATTCTATTCTTCCCAGGAAATACAAACTTTCCATGTAACCTTCTATCTATTACTGAAGACACAGTCAGTCCTATGTTTCTTACACCTGAATTGTGTTATATCTTCCCTCTGTTCCTTTTCATTGACTAATCTTTTTTGTTTTCTGGAAAGCAATGGTGTTGTAGACAAAATCTTTCACACTCAAACTCTGCTTTAAATGCAGTGAAATGCTGTCACAGAAGAGTTGTTTGCATGTCACTGCAGAATGAATGCTGGCTTCAGTCTTAGCTTTTTAATAATGAATGGAACATCAACAGTAAAACTGACCTACAACTACTATCTTTTCCTCATCATACAGAAAACAGGCTAGTTTATAATATCTTGAAAAAGTTTTACCATGTCTTGATCATTTTCTTGATAATCTATAAATGGATAAAATCACTCGCATATTTTTTAAACCCACCTGAAGTTTAGAGAAAGCCTAATTCTAGTGCAAATAACCTATAAAACATCTACAGGAAATGAAGAAAAAGAAGAAAATCAATAGATTATTTAAAAAAAAATTAAGCAAATGTATTGCTATGCTGATTTTCTCATGTGTATACATACCCACAAAAGGATAAAGCTCTTCAGATTTTTACATTAAAAAATACTCATTAAATAAAAAGAAGAAAAATACTCAAACCAACCACCTGTTTTTGTTTGTTTGTTTGTTTGTTTGTTTTCTGCTACACCAATCAAGTTATGTCTCGGAGAGACAGAGCTTGTGAATGTCTTCGAGGCATTATTTGATTAAGTTGACAATATTATGTGAGCAATGGTTGAGTACCCACTGTGCTGTACTTTTGACCAAATTGATTTGTGTAATGAACACTTGCTCTGTCTCTTCCCTAGCCTGAATAGGGCTCTTGATTTAACCAGTAGTGCTGGAAGCCAAGTGAATTTACAGCCCCCACAGTCATTCTCTCTCAATCTGGAGAGAATAGCAGCAGCAGTACATGAGCAAGCATAATTCAATACATTGTGCTATAAGCGCAGAAAATAATATCAGAGAGCTCTGCAATATACCTGTTTGATTTGATTTGTAAACCTGATAAAAAAGCAATCGAGAAAAGTTCAGCAGAAAAAATATATATGCGTCCCAAACAAAAATGCAACCATACAGAATGTCTACAAAGAACTGAAAAAAAAGATGCATAGTAAATCATCTTCATACATTCCTTAGATAATATTGCATATGTTCCATTTTAAAAGGGTCTAGATTCTGAAAAGTTACCATTCCATTAACAAAGTGAGCAAAGAGAATAATTTAAAACTGAGTTTGGGACTTTTTGAAAATACTGTTCCTCAAATATACTGCCAATAGCGTATTGGCAAATGTGGATAGGCTTGTATCCTTCCTGTTTTCTTAAGTAGATTGACAGATTAATCATACTGGTTTTGAAAAATTTATATTCCGAGAAGTCCCAGCACTGGAATCTTCTTCCCAGAAGCAAAACAACACAGCTGAAAAGGAGTTATCTATATAGATACATTTGTACTTTATTTTTTAGATAAAAGTGTATACATTCAAAAAACAACAATAACAACAGCAAGAACAACAACAAACTATCATACTTCTTTCTTCCTTTCTTTATAATGGTGTGATAAACATCACCAGGAAAAATATCAGTGACTTTTCTTATCAGCTGTATCACTGGATCCTTTTATCATGTTTGAAGTTCAATACAGAGTTCCATTGCTTTCAGGAGAGAAAGGTGAGATTATTTTTTCAAACCAGTTTTAAAGATGAAAAAAATATTTTAAGTATTTCATAATGCAAGGGATGCAACTTATGCCACATCAATATATCCCTTTAATATTCAATTTCTGAAGACAGCATGCATTGTTCTTTGTGCTCATCTAGTGAAAAATGCATGTAGACATTGACTTGCCATTATGCACAAAGAAATACATAATCATAAGCGCATTTGATAACTTTGCTAAATTTCCAGTGTAATCATGAATATATATTTATTCTAAGAATGCTTGGTTTCAGAGACACTAAGATTAAAACCTGTGGGAAAAACTCTGACCCTCTTGTTTTTAAACTTCACTCCAACATTATACAAATTTAAAAATAAATAAATAAATAAAAATAAATCACTATTCTCATTAATTTCACTCAACCTCCCACATTACAAAAGGTAAAATGTTTATTTTGCAAAAACACTTTATCCAAAGCACCAAATGAAAACAAATCTAAACCATTACTTTCTCACCATTTCCTATGACAACTCTGAAGAGAAACAAATAGAGCAGTGAAGTCCCCATTCTACAGTTGTCTTGTCCCAGCTCTAGAGTGCTGAAAAAATCACACTGGCTACTGTCCAGTCTATTAGTACATAAGTGCACTTCTTCCTTCTATTTCATTACCAGCAAAAGTATGTTAATGTTCATTTGTTCCTACTATTCTTCTTAATAAAATACATGTTTCAAAGTTGAGGCAAAATGTGCACCACATACTCTTACCTTTCAAGCAGTATGGTGATTTGTTGACCTAAGTGACTGAAACTAAACAGACCAGAAAGCTTTCTTTTCTCACAGACAGTGGGAACCTGAATAGCCCCCCCCCCCCTCCCCCCCCCTCCCCCCCCCCCCCCCCCCCCCCCCCCCCCGCCAAATTTCAGTTCCTATGTTTCATAATATATCATATATAAACGTAATTTTTATGTAAGAAGAGGCAATGACCTCCTCTCTGGAATCTTTTATGTCAGAGGTCCTCAATCAGTTGAATGAATATAGCTTACTACCAGGAAGACAATGTATTGTGGTTGACCCTGACAGGGACATTTGTTTCAGAAACAGTACAACGCACAATCATACTCCAGTAGAATCCCTTAATCCAATTTACAAACAAATGAAAACAAAAAATCAATCAATCAAACAAACAGACAAAAAAGCCAACACAAATCTAAATAATTTTGTGCTTTGCTTCAGTAGTTTATATGATTCTACCATAGAACATGCTTTGGGGCCCCAGCATATAGTGTGCAGTTCCAGGTTGGGAACTTAGCAGAAGTATTGATTATTTCTTTAATTTCTAGATGGATGCATTCTGGATGCTGATACCACAGGCTACAAGAAAGCACTGCGATTATTGTGATAGCTTATGCATAGAAAGCTAGCAGTGTATATACGAGATCATTAATTCTGAGGACAGATAGGAACAATAAGATAGCTTCTCTTACTGCAGGGCAACCAAAGAGTTATTAAATACTTGGCTATATTAATTATTTTTCCAATCTATCTTCCTTAAAAACATAGAATATATTCCTTACACAGTGCTTTATGTCCACATTGCTGGCTCATCATTTTTCTTCTAAAATAGTCAGCAGAATATCAGGGTATAGCGTATCAATCATGTTTGAAGGGGAATCACCAGAATCCATAAATATTTTGGATTCCGAATGTGTCTCAAAGCTTAGGCAAAATTAGCTGGTATAAAGAATGAATATGTTTTTAAAATAATGTTTATGATAGGTTGTAATATGGCTTTTTGTGTATCTAGGGGATTGCTGAGTTCAATTAAGGACATCCAGTTGACATCAACACAACAATAACTTGGAATGGGAGAAAGAATGATAGCAGGTTGCCTTAATACTTTTGGTATTATTTGCATTGGTAACTATTTCTGGCTGTTTACTGATCCTGTCCATGAATATCACAACAAGTAAAAAAACATTCTTTTATCAGCTGCATCCTAGCTCCATTAGCCAAGAGGGGAGTGTATACATTCTATACAAGTTTTTAGAAGTTCATTCTACCTCTGTAAAAGCTACATTATTGTGTCATTTTCACAGGATAATTTTCATAGAATCATAGAATCATAGAATATCCTGAGTTGGAAGGGACCCTTAAGGATCATCAAGTCCAACTCTCGACACCACACAGGTCTACCCAAAAGTTCAGACCATGTGACTAAGTGCACAGTTCAATCTCTTCTTAAATTCAGACAGGCTCGGTGCAGTGACCACTTCCCTGGGGAGCCTGTTCCAGTGTGCAACCACCCTCTCTGTGAAGAACCCCCTCCTGATGTCAAGCCTAAATTTCCCCTGCCTCAGCTTAACCCCATTCCCGCGGGTCCTGTCACTGGTGTTAATGGAGAAAAGGTCTCCTGCCTCTCGACACCCCCTTACGAGGAAGTTGTAGACTGTGATGAGGTCTCCCCTCAGCCTCCTCTTCTCCAGGCTGAACAGGCCCAGTGATCTCAGCCGTTCCTCGTACGTCTTCCCCTCCAGGCCTTTCACCATCTTCGTAGCCCTCCTCTGGACACTCTCCAACAGTTTCATGTCCTTTTTATACTGTAGTGCCTAGAACTGCACACAGTACTCGAGGTGAGGCCGCACCAGCGCAGAGTAGAGCGGGACAATCACCTCCCTTGACCTACTAGCAATGCTGTGCTTGATGCACCCCAGGACACGGTTGGCCCTCTTGGCTGCCAGGGCACACTGCTGGCTCATACTTGCTGTCTACCATGACCCCCAGATCCCTCTCTTCTAGGCTGCTCTCCAGCATCTCATCGCCCAGTCTGTACGTGCAGCCAGGGTTTCCCCGTCCCAGGTGCAGGACCCGGCACTTGCTCTTATTGAACTTCATGCGGTTGGTGATCGCCCAGCTCTCCAACCTATCCAGATCCCTCTAAAATACCTTTTAATACCTTTTAAAAGATATTCATTGGTTTTATCCTTAAAAAAATAAATAAATGAATACACTAGGAAATATTTTACTGGTCAAAGAGCAACATAATTAATTCAATGCAGAATAAATGTCTTAAACAGCACTAGACAAAGAAACATTCATTTCATTTTAATACTCTTTCATCTATTAGTCAGAATGCTACTATTTCTGATGTAATTCTTGTAACTCTTTCAAAGGACTTTAATAGGGGGAATTAAGTGTTTAAAAATAACTTTGTTTTGATACTTGAAAGATTCATGTAATATCCAGACAAACAGATGAAAACATCACCATGTAAATACAGTAATCTTGATTACAGTTGATTAAAAATTTTTATAATTTGAATGGGAGTCACAGCCTCCTATTGCACAAACTTGTACATTTGATAAATCCAAAGACATGAACAAAAAGCTATCACTATCCTCAGTGATGAAAAAATTACTTGCTCATGTCATTTTCACCCACAAATCATGTCCTAAATTCACCTCTGTGATTTCTCTCACAATGGAGTTTGTTTCCTCCTGTGCATCTAAAAAGTAACTAAAGGCTAATGGTGTGGTTACCTGGCCAGCTAAAACAAAGTCCTGCCTTTGGTACTACCTTTGGACTCAGGTTCCTTCTATTTCCCATGTCTTCCTCCAGTGTTCGTATAGATTAAGTGTTAGGTCAGACCCATTGATCCAAGTGAAAATTAACACTTCATAAAATTACTTAGTGAGCTGATCCAACTCACAAAAAAAAAAAAAAAAAAAAAAGATGAAAATATGTAGGTGAGGGTGGGTAAGAGAAAGCTGGAGGACAGGCCTGCTTCTTTTTATGGCATTAAAGCCATAAGATGTAGAATCATAGAGTGTAGAAGCATAGAATGGCTTCAGTTGGAAGGGACCTCAAAGATGATCTAGTTCCAACCTCTCCTGCCATAGGCAGAGATGCGACCCACTAGATCAGGTTGCTCAGGGCGTCATCTAACCTGGTCTTCAACACCTCCAGGGATGGGGCACCCACAACTTCTCTGTGCAACCTTTTCCAGTGCCTCTTCACCTTCTGAGTGAAGAATTTCCTCCTAATCTCTAAATCTCCCCTCTTTTAGTTTAAAACCATCCACCCTTGTTCTATCATTTTCTGACTGAGCAAAGAGTCACTCTCCATATTTTTTACTTCCCCTTTAAGTACTGAAAGATTACAATGAGGATCCCCCGGAGAGTTCTCTTCTGTAGGCTGAACACCTTCAGGTTGCTCAGGCTTTCTTTGTAAGAGAGGTGCTCCAGCCCCTTGATCATCTTTGTGGCCCTTATCTGGACCCACTCTAGCACCTCAACACCCTTCTTGTGCTAGGGGCTCCAGACCTGGTTGCAGCACTCCAAGTGAAGCCTCAGATGGGCAGAGCAAAGGGGGACAATCACCTCCGTTGACCTGACAGCCACTCTTCCGTTGATGCAGCCCAGGATGCAGTTGGCCTTCTGGTCTGCAAGCACACACTGCTGGCTCATGTCAAGCTTTTTGTCCACCAGAACCCCCAAGTCCTTCTCTGCAGGGCTGCTCTCAGTGAGTTCTTCTTCCAGTCTGTACTCATGTCTGAGATTGTCCCGACCCAGGTGCAGCACTTTGCACTTAGACTTGTCAAACCTGATTAGGTTCACGTGGGCCTGCTTCTCAAGCTTGTCCAGGTCCCTTTGGATGGCATCCCTTCCTTCTGGCGTATCAACCGCACTACTTATCAGGGTGTCATCTGCAAATTTGCTGAGGATGCACTCGATCCCACTGTCTATGTCATTGATAAAGATATTAAACAGCACTGGTCCCAGGACAGACACCTGAGAGACACCACTCATCACTGTCCTCCACATAGATCCATTGATCACCACTCCCTCGGTGTGATCTTCAAGCCAACTCCTTATCCACTGAATAGCCCACCCATCAAATCCATCTCTCTCCCATTTAGAGACCAGGATATCATGTGGGACCATGTCAAAGGCCTTGCAGAACTCCATGTAGATGATATTGGTCGGTCTTCCTTTGTCAACTGATACAGTCACTCCATTGTAGAAAGCCACCAGATTGGTCAGGAACGATTTACCCTTGGTGAAGCCATGCTGGCTTTCTCAAATCACCTCTTTGTTTTACATGTGCCTTGACATTGCTTCCAGGAGGATCTTTTCTATGATCTTGCCAGGCACAGAGGCCACTCACTAGACTGTAGTTCCCTGGGTACTCCTTTTTAAAAATGGGAGTGATGTTTCCCTGTTTCCAGTCACCAGGGACTTTACCTGACTGCTAGGACTTTTCAAATACGATGGAGAGAGGCTTGTCATCTACATCAGCCAATTCCTTCAGGACCCTGGGATGCAGGTCATCGGGCCCCATAGACTTGTACCTGTTTATTTTCATCAAGTGATCTCGAACCTGCTCTTCACTTGGGTGGGACTTTGCTCCCCCAGCCTCTGTCTACAGGTTCAGGGCAACAACAGACTTGGGAAGCCTGTCTGTCAGTAAAGATGGAGACAAAGAAGTTACTGAGTATCTCAGCCTTTTCCATATCTGTCATTACCAGTTCACCCTTCTCATCAGAAGGGGGAAACTCTCCTTGGCCTTTCTTTTCTGAGCAATGTACCTACAAAAATCTTCCTGTTATTCTTAGCATCCCTTGCCAAGCTCAGTTCCAACTGTGCCTTGGCTTTCCTTATCTCATCCCTGAACATCTGGACTGGGCAATCAGTCGTATCATGTTTCCAGATATTGAAATATTCCTGATTGCATTGGGACCGTTCAGAAGTATTTCCCTGTTGTTACTTAGAGTGATAGTCACCTTTAAGCAAGTTAAGAAATCACAACTTATCCAAGCCATAAAAAAGACTTCAGGGATTCAGAGGTTGATTGATAAATTGTATAAAACTGGAGTGGAAAAGCTTCCTCAGGTAGTACTGATAGCGAACGGAAGTGGGATTAATGTTCTAAGTATTTGAAAATACAGAACTGCCATCTAAAGATGTGTATCAGTAAGTAACAAAGTTGTAGTGAATAGAGCTAAAATAGATGAAGAAATAAAGAAATGGCTACAGGTAAAAATGCCTAATAGTTATGTTAGATCTAAAAAAACTTCCTTCCAAGTTTTATTTTGGCCAAACAGATCCTCACAATAAATCAGAATGCAATTCACACTTCTCTGTTTATGTGTTCTCTGTTTATTCCTTTTCCTGAAGCAGAAAAGCCTAGTTCTTAAGATCTAAACTTGCTGACTGACATGAAGTTTGTGTCAATAACTTGATTACTGGAAATCTACTCCTTCTTCCTAAATAAGTTTTCATCTCCAGATCAGTTATTACCTTAATACTATTCGTGTAACAATATAACTCAATACACATGAAGTTGACCAAACCACTGACTTGTGGTCATTCATTCATGCACAACCATCATTGTTATAAAACATAACAAGATTCCTTTCTTAAATATTTAAATAAGCTTATAAACTCTTACAGGCATTATCCCACAAAAATCAATGCTATAAAAGGCTGCAAAGCTGCAATAAGATCATTAACTTTTATTCTAGCAACAGACTACCTGGAAAAAGTGTGACACTACGTTGTACAAAGTCATGGGCCTTCCCTAGCACTGCTATAACATTTGACAGTATTTGTCCAAATGACAAATTGTTAATGAAATACTATGCTACACAGCTTCAAAGAAACATTATTTTCTTTAAAGGAAAGTCATGAAGTGTCTTTAGTTAGAACATTTGTTGGTTTGGCTATGAAGAGTTGTTCAGAAAGCAATGTTTACCCACAGCTCAAATCAATGTACTCTACTTTCTGAAATACTCTCCTGAACTAGACTTATGTTATGCATGTGAAGTCCCTTTTTGTAAGAGTTGTGTTGACACAACCAACTGCTGAGTGAACTTGTGAGAGCAGAGTTTCATGCTGAGAGAGAATGGCTGATTGCTACAGTGCAAGCTCATGAAAAGAAAGAAAATGTGACAACATGATAAAAGCTTTTCATTGTTTGACCCCTCACCTATTCCTGAATTCCTGCTGTGACTTTCCATTTGCTCACTTGCATGTCTTTGCCCAAGGAGTCAATTCTTGAACTCTCCAAAGCACAGCAGAATTTGAGGGTTCCCCATGACACAAAAAGCCACTTCCTAAATCACACTGATCTTTTAACGCAGAAATATCATACACTAACAAACAGCAGTTCTGCTCCTTGGTGGGATAGTCATTTTTTGAGCTTAGATGTAGTCCCAGAGCTTATGGACATTCCATTATATATATATATATATATTTAATACTGGTTTTGTTCAGTTATCTCATTTCTTAGCATGTTGTAACCAACAGATATACCTATTTCCATCTAACATCTGTACAGAGAAGTCATTAGCCATTATAGCCCCAAACAGTTCCGCTATTTATAGGAATCAGTACAGGATGTTATAACAGTGCTCCCTCAGCCATTATGACAGAGGAGTTTTATCTTCTCTTGAATTCTCAGAAATGGGACTGAGTCCATTAATGTTGTCTGCGGATCATGGAATCCCAGAATGGCAGGGGTTGGAAGAGTAGGAGTTCATCTGATCCAATGCCCCTGCTCAATCAGGGCCACCTACAGCAGGTTACCTAGGACCATATCCAGATGGCTTTGAATATCTTTAAGGCAGATATCTTTAAGGCTTATATCTTTTTTTTTTTTTTTTACAACATTTCTGGGCAACCTGTTCACCCTCACAGTCACCCTCACAGTAAAATAAAGCATTTTCTGTTGGTTCAGATGGAACATCCGGTCATTCAATTTGATCCAATGATGATACAAACCTGGAAAGGATATACCACAGGATTGTTCTGGCATTCAGGGTGACCTTGACAGACTGCAAAAATGGGCCAAGAACCTCATGTAGTTCAGCATTAGGAAATGCAGTCCTGTGCCTGGGCAGGAACAACCCCATGTACCACTTGGGCAGGCTGGGAACTTACTGGCTGAAATGTAGCTTCATAGAAAAAGACATGGGAATCCTGGAAAACAATTGGAATATGATTCAGCAATGTGTCCTTGTGGAAAAAAGGCCAACAGTATAACATGCTGTATTAGGAGCATCACCAGCAGGTCCAAGGATGTAATCTTTCCCTCTACTAAATCCTGTCAAGACTGAACCTGGAGTACTTTGTCCGGTTCTGGGCTTCCCAGTACAAGACATACTGGATAGAGAGTCCAGTGAAGGAAGACAAAGGGATTGGAGTATCTGGCATACAAGGACAAAATGAGAGACCTGAGGTCATTCTGCTCACAGAAGAGAAGATTCAGGGGGAAGGTTATTAATGTGTATAAATACTGGAAGGGAAGGTATAGAGATGAAGGATCCAGACTCTTCTCAGTTGTGTCCAGTGACAGGACAAGGGGCAACAGGCAAAAGCTGAAATACAGGACATTCTGTTTTGATGCTAGGAAAAAAACAAAAAAACACATACGTGTATATATAGCTTGAGAGAGTAATCTAACATTTGAACAATTTTCCCAGAGAGCTGTGGAGTCTCTATCCTTGGAGGTATTCAACACCCATCTGTTCACAGTCCTGAGCAGCTTGCTCTAGCTGATATGACTTGATCTGCAGCAAATCAGAATCAGGTCCAGTAATGATATGCAGGGATGGACAGGTCCCCGTGATCAGCAGGCAGGCACACAGCGATGGGGCAGATCCGAGGTCAAACTGGGATGTCAAGCAGCAGGTTAAAGTCCATCTGAACAGGTCCTGTTGCCGGGGAGTGTGGTGGCAGAGCAGCAGCCCAGTGCTCCTGCAGCATTGCCAGGGCAGCAGCTGGGTGGAAATGGAGCCTGTGGGCCGTGGGGAGGGTTTGGGGAGCCCTGTGGGAGGCTTGGTAGGGCCAGTAAGTCTCAATGCCGTCAGGGCCCTGTAAAGGATCCATTCAAAACACTGAAGCCTGAACATCATGAGAAACAACATGCAAAGGGAGAAGGAAAACAATCTTCTTTTGAATGGGGTAAAATTTCCTTCTTGACAGAAATTACAGCACTTGTGTCTGAAAACAATACACTTAAATGCATTTTATTCTTACATAACAGGCCAGTTTTTCTTTTCTGACTCATAGCTACTTACTTTAATCAATATACTTCTGTTTTTAATTTACCATTACTTCATTATGTGGATTCTTCTATTTTGAATAGTCATCAGCAATAAAATTTCTGCAGATGAAATTTATGCCCCCCAATTCAATTACATGAATTTACTTTTATTTACTTTTGATTATTTTTCATTTGCACCTGTCCAACCTTGCAGTATTGAGAATGCTGCTCAAGTTTAACTGACTTGGTTCACAAATCTTCTAAGGGTGCGGATGAAACAGAAAAATGCAATATGTAGTCCCTAAACTACATCATCTTTGAAACAACTATTTTAGTAACTGAACAAAATGCTTGCAATTGATAACATGTGTGATAATCATGTAATATAAATTATAAAATTTGATAAAAAATATTTAAAAATGATAAAATTATAAATGAAAATGATAAAACAGTTCTGACTTGCTCATTGCAGTTTATCTGGGCCAATCTTGCGTTCTCTACATACACAATTTTCAAAAGACATTCAAGTGATTTTCCTTTGAAAGGTATTCTTTCAAATACCAGGCTTGACAAATGTAACCATGCATATGGTTATCCTGGTCCAGTGTCTGACTTCAAGAGATGCAAGAAACTCTCTAGAAAGGAAACTATTTAGTAAATTCCACCCCCAGCCCCAAAGTACTCTCCATTACCCCATATGGGTTCTGCGATCTTTCTGAAATATACCAGGATTAGCTTTCAAAATATTCTGTATATACTTTTAAAAGTACAAGTAGTGTTATAATTCATCTAATTTCTATTTGTTTTTATGCCGCATATAATTTATACATTTTTAAAGAGATGGCTCTTCATTCTTTCTTCTGTCATAAACCTCCAACATATTCATCTTCATCTATGTCTGTTAGGGAGTCTTTTAAAATAATTCCTTAAAATATATTTATATATAAATCAGGAGGTCTCTTTTTCATCTTCAACTGCCAGGATAAGTAACTAAGGCTACCTGAAAAATCTTCACAATACTAAAAAGTAGTCCAAAAAAAGTAGCTGGTTAATCTTCACAATGATGAATATTTCAGATTACGCTAAGTGTGCACAGACATTTTTGAAGTATACAAAATACCTTATATATACTGAAAACCATGTTTTCAATGACATTGTGCAAAGTAGAAACAAATTCTTAGACAGAAAAACACAAGCTTCACTTTTGCTTGAAACTGCGGGAGAATTAACATTATGTAAAAACACTGCCAGCAAACAACAACTGCATATTATCTTTTCCCATCACTGTTCTACGACATCCAGCATCTGATGACTGTAACCCAAATAAATAGGACACTCCTCAGAGAGGATGGATTAATATGCTACAGGAAGGCATTTCAGCATAATCACTTTCCTCAATATGCATTGATTTATATAGTTATATTGTTTTCCCATTAAATCCCACTTGTACAACCAAGAGTCCTATATTATTCTCTCATTCTCTCTCTTTATATGCATATAAAATATACAGTATAATGGTATAACTATGTAAATCAATAAACGCACATATTACATACATTTCTTGTGTGTTTAATCATGGTTACTGCATCATGGGCTTGCTCTTAGTATTTATATTCCTTTCTGCGTTACAATGTCCTTTCCACCACTTCTCTTTACCTTGTGTAACATATCTGAAGTTTCTCTATACACACTTTGTTGAAGTGTTAGTAAATGTAAACTGTAACGCTCACCAGATTCCTTGAACTACAACAGTTCACTTCATTATCTTCTGCTATTTGAAAAGAAAAAGAAGTTAAGAACTCACAGCTGCATATTATTGCAAGATGTCCGTCACAAAGACAGTTTCTCAGACACCACTTTCTGTGGGAATAGCCCCACATTCTGGCATCCTAAATCTAGTCTTTTATGACACTTACGGAATTCTTTCTCCATCATTTTTCACAGTATTTCAAACTTCCACTGCAGGGAAAAAAAATATCACTTAGAAGTCAACCATTTACATAGGTTAGTGGACTGAAAATTGAAGGAGAGAAAAAACTAGAAAACACTTCTCAATTACTTTTCTGAAACATGGCTCTAATCTTAAACTTTTCTCCTTAGTTTGAATACGTTATAGTCAAAGAGATTATTATTTTTAAACATCCAAATACACTTAGCTTCAGTGCTGCTATAGAAAACATGCAATAATCTAAAATATATTTAAAAGAAACAATTTCACGTCTCTTTTTTGCTCTTTTCTAGCTATGGAACTTTCATCCTACCTTGTTCTATTACTGCATTTACTGCATCTTATGGAGAAACTGTTCTGCTCAGTTTGGCAACTATGCTTATACAATATATATTGTGCTCCACAAACTTTTTTTCTTTTTTCTTTTTTTGAGGAGACCTTAGCCACTAATATAAGAGTAAGTTAAGGCCATAGTTAACAGCTATTGGGAATGAAACCATTTAGAAATATAATAAACTGAGAATACTTAAATTGACTTGATCCAGAGGAAAAGATAACAGAAGAGCTTATAGAAATATAGCATGAATTGCATTTACATTTTTTATCATCCCCTTTTGTAACCTCTGAAGGAAGTATTGTTAGAATTACTTGTTGGAATTCTGAAAATGGATTTATAACTAAAGTTGTAAATTATAGCCTTGACAGTCTGCTCACTTCAATCTCAGTAATAAATCTGATAATAAATCTCAATAAATCTGCTCAGAAGAAAAAAGTTATTGACCACTCATAAACTATAGAAAAATATTAGAATAATTTAACTTATCATTATTTACAAAAGTAAAATAAATAAAAGCAGGTCAAAGATAAGACTCACAAATGGTAGGTACAATTTGAAATTCCTTCCATTATCTGCATAACCAGCCAATACATTTAATGACTGCAGTTATGAGATTATATAAATTCATGAAGAATATATATTTATCAATGCATACACTCTTTCTCTTCCCCGAGTAGAATATTGGGTGAACATTTCAGCTGAAAGACAATGAATTGTGAGCTAAAGATGAGCAGTTCTGTCTCACCTGACTTACTCATGTGAAAAGCCTCTAATAGGCATTGTGGGGCACATGCATGAAATTAGAAACCAGATCATTGATTTATTTTTTTTTTTAATTTCCTTTGGAAAAAAAAAAAAAAAAAAAGTTAATTAAGTTCCCCCATGTGATTCTATTACGAACATTCACGATTACTGTAGCATGGGGAGAATATTTAATTTAAAAGTAAAGGAAGCGGCACTATTGAAATGTACAGCTAGTCAATCAGAATGACTGAACAGCTGTGACTGTTTTAACATAAAGCAGACTCAGAGACTTTTACAGACAAAACAAAAGACACAAACCAAGTTTGTGTCCAGAATCATGATACAGAAAACCTTATAATCTAATGCATAACGACAAGCTGGGAATATATAAAACTAATACTTTTTTTTTTTTTTTGAGTCATCAAACTCCTGTACTCCTGTATTTTGTAATATGAAGTGGCATTTGACAATTTGAGTCATATATCCATAACTTGATATGGTCCACTGGAGCTTTGTTATTTGGACTTCTAGCTTGACCACTTGTCCCAAAATATAATAAAGCATCTCAAAATTTGTATTAAGAAATGCATTATTTTCAGAGATGTTGCACAGGCTTTTACAAGATACATGTTTCACTTTCTGTTCTCTCACTCAGAGGTATTTGGGAAAGAATACATTGTACTGTTCTAATTCCATCAGAGCAGCAACTGCTTACAGTATTCTTTGCAAGTCTAAATTTCATTTTAAATTAAAAATAATAAACTACAGAGACTTACTGGAGATATATTTGTGCAATCCAAACACTATAAACTTTTAAATGATATCTTAATAAGAACAGAATATGTTGCTTTTCAGCATCTAAAGGATAAAAGATAATAACAATTACAAAAGAAATGCACAGGCTTCTGCAATAGGAGATGGATGCATCTATATCAAATATTTTCCTGTATTTATCTTTTTTAATTCTGCAAAACTATTAAATGTACTCCAGATGTAGGTGTACTTAATTGAGAAGATAAATCAAAAGTAAAATATTTCTTTTGTTAACACGGAGTAGAGAAGGCTGAAAGCAAGTATCAAATGTCTGCAAATAAAAGTTTTTCGTATTTGATTTCACATTTTAACTACTTCAATTTAGCTTAGCCAAGACACGGCACTCCATAGAAAAGAGTGGAACTGACTCAAAAGATTAATTAGAGTAAAATTATCCTAGTCTGTCATAAACTCTGATATTGGAATAAGAGGAAGTAATTTGCTTCAGTAAAAAGCAATGATCACCAAGGCATGAAAATTAACACTTCAGAGAGGTAGATATTAAATGAGAAATACTAGCTGCATCAGCATATCGGACATAACTATAAAACAGAGCAGACTTCTAAAATTGAGAAATTCTATAGTTTATTATGATAAAGTCAATTTTACCATCCAGTATATACTCAATGAATTTAACACTATATTTCAGCACAATATTTCTCTTTCTCCTCAAAGGTAAACTTCAGGTAAAAGTTCTGCTTTACAGAATTTAAATCCCTTTTGTTCCTTCTATGTATTATTATGTATTTCATTTCATGGAAACCTATCAATACACAGAAGGCAAAAAATCACCAAGTATTACTCTATTATTTACTAGCCAAAAATGGGTTTTGTTTGTTCATTTTTAAATCATTTTCATCAGTCACTTATCTACAGAGACATCTGCTGAGAGAGAGAGACAGAGAGATAAATGTAAAAGTATAAGTACAACTACACAGTGAAGATATTCTGGCTTTACATTCTTGTGTTACAAAAGAAACTCAGCCCAAAGATTTTATAACCACTAGCATTCATACTGAAAGGTACTAATGCATCATTATGATCTAGCAGGTTGCTCGCTGTGTTTTACAGCCTTTCACACTGCATTAACCTTTTGTACCTCAAGTATTTATGACCTCATAAGTAAGTATTTATCAAACTGAAAGCTCATATACAGCACTCTATTTTAACTCTCTTGTTTAGGAACATTTATAATTTCCTTTTACCTGAATTTAGAACCACTGGTATACAGTCTTTATTTATTATTTTTTTTTAAAGAAAATCTTTAATGCAAATTAAAACTTTTTTTTTTTTCCACCATTAGAATGATGAACAAAATAGCCTAGCCAGATCTCTCAAATGCAGTCTCATGACAACATGAAGAAGATCCTCTGGTGCAATTTTTTTCTAAAAATGATTTTTTAAATAAACAAGAAATATATTCGTTATGTTTTCTGTGATATTCAACTACATATCACAGAAAACAATGCATAGAAATACTCCTGAAGTCAGATTGTGCAACCATATGCCACTTCCTCTACTTAACAAAAAAAAAAAACAAAACCCAACAACAACAAAAAAGTACAAAATACAGGCAGTATTTATTCTATGTTAAATGTCCCCATGCAATATGCATAGCCATGCTTGAGAAAAATTCAACAGTTGATGAATGTATTGCAGAAATATTGGACAAATACAGTGTTACTTGCAAATATTGTTTTCCTGGCGAATCACTATGAAATATGAGGTATTAAAACCTACCAAAAAAAAAAAAAAATAAAAGGCTTACAAGCATTCTCATAAAATTTATCGGTAACTAGAACAACACTGTATAACTAAGCATATCTACAAGACAGGGGTAAGCCTGCCATTTCTTTGCTCTCTACTGGGGGTAAAAACAAACAAACAAAAAAAACAAACACACACACACACAAAAAGTGAAATTTTATAACATTAGTTATGTCTCTGTGACAAGGTAATTCATCAGTTCCAACAAGCTTGTACACTGAACCCCTATGTTATATTCCTGTAGTATTAACATGAGACTCAGCTATTTTGTGTGTTCCCCATTCAGCCTTTACTACACAGGAGAGTGGACAGCGAATTCATGACTACAGAAAAAAGAATGAAGCATACAAAGAAGAAAAAATTCAAACACCCTTAACACTTGGAGCTGTTTCTTTTAGTGATAAAATTAGTCTAAATATGCACTTGGATTTCATAAAGCTTATCAGAACAAGGTCAAGGTACAAAGATATTTTAGCAAATGTAAGCGCAACAAATTTATCACCTGGGTACTACCCAATTTACACACCAAGGAACCCACATGTAAATAACATTTGGCATGAAATATGTACTCTTAATGAATACTGTTGAGCAAATACCACATTTGATTGCTGCACTTGATCAGTAAGGCAACATGCTATAAAGTTCCACAAAGGATTATCCACAGGATTAATCCACAAAGGATTAGCACTTCCAAGAAAGTCTTGGGGATTTCATAGTCAATTCCCAGTTCTTCATCTGAAAAGTATGACCAAGAATAATTCCTAGTAGTAAGTCCAGAGCTTGTTGCGGTGGACATGCATTTCAGCAAACTCACCACTAGTGAGCCTTGTTCCTCTCTTTTCAATTGCAGCAAGACTACACACCAGAAGACATAAAACTTTCCAGAAAGGAATTAAGTAGGCTTAAAATGCTTGTTGAATAGTAAATTGTAAAAAAGGATTAAATTCTAGTCTAAGTTCTTATGATTATGCTGCTACCTGTGGAATGACAATGTTATACACAGAGATAACTTCCTACAAATCTCTTAGACACAAATGAGTATCTCTATGCTAAAAATAAATAAATAAATAGATCACTTTTACTTAAAATACTCCTGCTTTTACTTGTAATACAGACAACATAGCATTCTTCTTCATGGAAGGAAAGTGGAGTGGGGGCGAGGGGGAGCACAGTAGAGAGACAGGGGCTGGGGAGGAGGAGCGGGGAGAGAGAGAGAAGAGAATACAAAGCTTGTACATTCAGGAATATCAGCGATCCCTCCTTCCCACTGAAGGCAAAAAAGCTTAAAAGGATGGAACAGAGTGAATTAAATCAACATACAAAATATCAGTCTCCTGAATTATGCTAGTTAGCTGTTTCTACACTTAGCAGGTCAAAACAATCTGAAATTTGTCAAAACAATTCAATGGATTAGAAAGTTTCCCAAATTTGTACATTAACAGTGTCTAGATTAAGAAAACTGGAGATAATGAGATTAGATTCATTTTGCTACCTGAAAAGATTGTCTATAGCAATATTAAATAACTGCTGATAACAGAAAGCAATTTTATACAGTGGCCAAGACATACATCTTTCGCTAATGGGGCCATTGCATTTCTCAGTCAGAAAGAGACAAATACAAAATGACTGATATTTATTATTGACCAGACTTACTGCATGCGCATAGTCAGGATAATCAGTATTATCTAGCACACGGTGAATATACGTTACTTTTCTGTGTGTGTAATAGTCTGTTTGGGGATCTTGCTTTTCAAAATCCCCCAGACAAATGTGCCAAGTCCTTGAATCTCATCTAGGTAAAAGTTCCAGGCAGAAAATGAGATGCATTGGGTTAAGATGAACATTTTGGAGTCTGAGATATAGTAAATTTGCTGTACTAAGAGTATTTGAAAAAGCTCTTGTGAAAACAGAAGTTTCTCTTCTTGTAATGAAAATAAATAAAAACCAACAACGACAACTAAAAACCAGTTGTTTCCATTTAAAAGCACAGAAAAGAACCAGTGATTCAAACACTAGTAACTTTGATTGAACACATTTTGTCTATTAAACAAGTTAGAATCATTAGAAAATTCACTTTGCAGGATATCTGAAAAGAAAGGTGGCTGCATGTTTCTTTTGAGAGGCAACAGAGAGATAAAGGACCAGATCTACAACACTTTGTATAAAAGAAAAAGAAAAGATGGAACCTTGTTCAAAACGACAGGAAGGAATTCCTGAAATTGGAAAATGCTTGCTGGAGACAGGAAGAAGTCAATAGCAACATTTTATGCTGGTGTGAAAGTGCTTTTATTTCATACATGAGCAATTTCACAAGTATCTATACTGCCAGTCTCAGACAGCTAGCTGTATGTTAACTTCAGCCATATTACAACGATTGGAGCCTTCAGTGTCCCAAAGCTTCATAACTACACGTTAACTACACATGCTAAAGATTAACTGCCTTAAAAACTAAATTTTGAAATAGCCCTAATAATACCCAGTTCCACATATCTTTATGGATACCAGTAGATATAGATGTTTCAGCCTAAGCTTGATGTCTCACTGTGTAAAACTCAATTAAAATGGCATTCATCTAATTTATGGAGCAGATTATCTTGAGAGTCATCACGCGGCACTTGCAGGGTAAGCAGGCGATGAGGCCCAGTCAGCATGGGTTTATGAAAGGCAGGTCCTGCTTGACTAACCTGATCTCCTTCTATGACAAAGTGACGCGCTTGGTGGATGAGGGAAAGGCTGTGGAGGTGGTCTACCTTGACTTCAGCAAGGCTTTTGACACCGTTTCCCACAGCATTCTCCTCAAGAAACTGGCTGCTCTTGGCTTGGACTGGCGTACGCTTTGTTGGGTTAGAAACTGGCTGGATAGCCAGGCCCAAAGAGTCGCGGTGAATGGAGTCAAATCCAGTTGGAGGCCAGTCACTAGTGGCGTTCCCCAGGGCTCGGTGCTGGGGCCGGTCCTCTTTAATATCTTCATCGATGATCTGGATGAGGGCATTGAGTGCACCCTCAGTAAGTTCGCAGATGACACCAAGTTAGGTGCGTGTGTCGATCTGCTTGAGGGTAGGAAGGCTCTGCAGGAGGATCTGGATAGGCTGGACCAATGGGCTGCGGTCAACTGCATGAAGTTCAACAAGGCCAAGTGCCGGGTCCTCCACCTGGGGCGCAATAACCCCAAGCAGAGCTACAGGCTGGGAGATGAGTGGTTGGAGAGCTGCCAGGCGGAGAAGGACCTGGGAGTGATGGTTGATAGTCGGCTGACTATGAGCCAGCAGTGTGCTCAGGTGGCCAAGAAGGCCAACAGCATCCTGGCTTGCATAAGAAACAGTGTGGCCAGCAGGGCTAGGGAGGTGATTGTCCCCCTGTACTCGGCTCTGGTGAGGCCGCACCTCGAGTACTGTGTTCAGTTTTGGGCCCCTCGCTACAAGAAGGACATCAAGGTGCTCGAAAGAGTCCAGAGAAGGGCGACCAAGATGGTGAGGGGCCTGGAGAACAAGTCCTACGAGGAGCAGCTGAGGGAGCTGGGCTTGTTCAGCCTGGAGAAAAGGAGGCTGAGGGGCGACCTTATCGCTCTCTACAGGTACCTTAAAGGAGGCTGTAGCGAGGTGGGGGTTGGCCTGTTCTCCCACGTGCCTGGTGACAGGACGAGGGGAATGGGCTAAAGTTGCACCAGGGGAGTTTTAGGTTGGATGTTAGGAAGAATTTCTTTATCAAACGGGTTGTTAGACATTGGAACGGGCTGCCCAGGGAAGTGGTGGAGTCACCATCCCTGGAAGTCTTTAAAAGACGTTTAGATGTGGAGTGTAGGGATATGGTTTAGTGGAGAACTGTTAGTGTTAGGCCAGAGGTTGGACTCGATAATCTTGAGGTCTCTTCCAACCTAGAAATTCTGTGATTCTGTAATGCAAGTGCAGAAAAAGTAGCAAACATTCCTATTCAGATGCTCTGCCTAAACTCAGGATCCTACTATGCAGGTATCTATTTCTGAATATAATAATCTTGTAAACAGTTCTATTAGATTATTATGAACAATACTTTTAGTTATAAGTGAAAATAGCTTAGTAACTCTAAGGTTAAGATGCTTCTTTGTCACTAAAGGCAGGTACTGGAGAGCACAGTGGAAGTTTACTATACTAAGGTATCACCAGCTCATGAGTATCAATGTTCATGCACTAGAAATCCGTGAAAACATAACTGTTCCTCTAAGTTTTAACTTTCTGACTATATCAGAAATAATAAACAAACAAACAACAGGAATTTAAGCAAGCTTTCTAAAAAAAATACCAGCTATAATATTTGTTAAGCTTATCAAGTTAAGAAATTCCTAACGTAACAAAAGATTTTCAATCCGCTTACAGTACAGCTATTTCTCTTTTATATTCTTTACTGTTTATCATCTAGCTTTCTTTTTTTTTCCCAATACATTGATTTGCACACAAAGTAATAGCATTTATCATAACTAGAACATATTCTTTATTAAAAAAGTGACATTCATATAGCAATGTTCCACTATGTTTTCCTGTTGCAGGTTTAGACAGTTTGCTGTCCCAGCCAGTTTTCTTTAGAGAAAAAAAAAAAAAAAGAAAAGCTTATGTATGAGGGCAAGGAAATACTAATATTCTGAGGTAAAGCTAGGCATCTGTTTCATAGAATTGGGTGACACTATACTTGAAAACTATGTAATAAAGGAGATGAAAGGGAAGGAATGTGTCTGTAAAAAAAATATTTCTCATTACAACTCAAGTATTTCCATACCTTTAAAAACAAAAGAATAAGGACTCTGAGGAAATAGCAATAGAATAGCTGTCACTTGCAAGCACACAAGTTGTAAGAAAATTTCTGTGGCAATGCAGTGGGTTTACGTGGCAAGGTTTTGGTAGCAGGGGGCCATAGGGGTGGTTTCTGTGAGAAAGATCTAGAAGCTACCCCGTGTTTGGGAAGGGCCCCATTGTTTTCCAGAGCTAAGCCAATAAGCGATGTTGTTTTGCACCTCTGTGAGAGCATATTTAAGACAGGGAAAAAAACGCTGCGCCACACAGCAGCCGGGAGAGTGAAGAGAGTGAGAAAACAGCCTTGCAGGTGCCAAGGTCAGTGTAGAAGGAGGGGGAGAGGTGCTCGAGGCGCCAGAGCAGAAGTCCCCTGCGGCCTGTGGTGAGGGCCATGGTGAAGCAGGATGTCCCCCTGCAGCCCATGGAGTACCACGGTGGAGCAGGGTTCCATGCTGCAGCCCGTGGAGGAGACCACGGTGGAGCAGGTGGCCCTGCACCGATGGAGGCTGCCGCCTGTGGAAGACCCCTGCCGGAGCAGATTCTGGGCCGGACCTGTAGCCTGTGGAGAGGAGCCCACGCAGGAGCAGGTGACCTGGCAGGAGCTGCTGCCCGTAGGGGAGCCAGGTTGGAGCAGTTTTCTCCTGAGGGATGGACCCCGTGGTACGGACCCATATCTGGAGCAGTTCTGGAAGAGCTGCTGCCTGTGGGAAGCCCACACTGGATCAGTTCATCAAGGACTGCATCCCGTGGGTGGGACCCCACAGCACAGGGGACGAGAGTGACTGAGAAGGAGCGACAGAGAAGAAGTGCTGTAGACTGACCATAACCCCCATTCCCCCGTTCCCCTGCACTGCTCGGGGGGAGGAGGTGGAAGAGGGTGGATGGGGGGGAAGGTGCTTTTGTTTTTTTTTTTTTCCTTTGTTTTCTCACTTCTCTCGCTTGTTAGTAATAGGCAATAAATCTTACTATCTCCTTATGCCGAGTCTGTTTTGCCCATTACAATAATTACTGAGTGATTTTCTCATCCTTGTCTCAACCCTTGAGCCCTTTTCACATATTTTCTCCCCATTCCTCTTTGAGGAGGGGGAGTGAGAGCGGCTGTGGTGGAGCTCGGCTGCCCACTCGAGCGGAACCACAACAGGCCTAAACTATCACTGTGTGTGAAAACCCACAGAACTTAGTTTTGAATATAATTTCATGTTCATATTAATTCTTCCATAAATAGTATATTTACATAGTTTCTTTTCAGTTTGGTAGACTTCTCTATCTCATACATTCTCTTAACAAAGCACTGGGTATTTTATTATCCGAAGCTCCCATTACAGAAGCTTCATCTGCAAACATACTAATTAGCACAGGCATACTTAGATGTTTCTGGATAGCTGGGTGATCATGACTTCAGTATGTCGCATTGTGGGGGTACACATATTGTTTTCAAATCAAATATTTAGAAACTATTCTTGAACAGCTGGAAGTTATACGAATCCTTATTAAATTAAATAGTTGACATCTTTTGATGCACTTTCTGTAATAGCAGGAAAAAAAAGCACAGGCACAGAAATGACTTGCCAAGTATAATCACTCTTCTCTTCCCTTTTGACTGACTCAGAAGACATTGTGCTGACTTTTTGTTTTTCTTTAATAAATCAGAGAAAAAATATTTTAATTACAATCCAACCAAAAAAGCACTAAAAGAGGAAACCCTTCGTTCTTGCTTTCTGGGGTATAGCAAGCTGGGAGGCAGTGCCAATTTCATCTCAAAATTAGTCAATATGTAAGTACTGAGATGTTCTCAATGGCAATCTTTGAAGTCCTCTGTGCCATTGATAGTGAATTTTTTTGTACTTTGTCTACACATTGGCAGTGTTATTAGACCTCATGGCTGAGGCCAATGAGAAGTCCCCCCCTTCTCACAAGCATTTTTGCAGACCTCTTTGCTATGGCTGTGAAGCACCTGAAGAGTGCTATCCATTTTCCAGTCATGTGCAGATGGATTTCAACAGGCATCTCAGAATTTGTGTACTGGGGTAAGACTCTAATTTTATTTCAGAGGCTGTTCTCAGGAAAAGAAGAGATCAATGGAAATGACAACTGTTTCAATGGGTGAGTCTGTTGGAAAAGAAAATACAGAAAATCGCTTTGAGAAAAAGTAGTAGATGACCTGAGAGGTCTGTAGTAGAAAGGCTTTGAGGGTCTTTCTAAGTCAAAAAAAGGCAGTAAAATATGCTGATAGTGTAACACAACTGCATGGGATACCTTCTGAGAAAGCATCTAGACCCAGCAAGATGCAGCAATCTAGACAGAGAAATAAGTGGAAGAATCAGAGAATATTACAAAAAGGAATTAAAGACTCATAAAGATAGAAAGGGAAACACAATCAAATACACTCAAAGATTAAAAGCAGACAATAAGCAAGCAAAAGTAGAGACAGTTTTTGCATTTATGCTATTCTTTTTAAAATCACAGAATCACAGAATTTTTAGGTTGGAAGAGACTTCAAGATTATCGAGTCCAACCTCTGGCCTAACACTAACAGTTCTCCACTAAACCATATCCCTACACTCCACATCTAAACGTCTTTTAAAGACTTCCAGGGATGGTGACTCCACCACTTCCCTGGGCAGCCCGTTCCAATGTCTAACAACCCGTTTGATAAAGAAATTCTTCCTAACATCCAACCTAAAACTCCCCTGGTGCAACTTTAGCCCATTCCCCCTCGTCCTGTCACCAGGCACGTGGGAGAACAGGCCAACCCCCACCTCGCTACAGCCTCCTTTAAGGTACCTGTAGAGAGCGATAAGGTCGCCCCTCAGCCTCCTTTTCTCCAGGCTGAACAAGCCCAGCTCCCTCAGCTGCTCCTCGTAGGACTTGTTCTCCAGGCCCCTCACCATCTTGGTCGCCCTTCTCTGGACTCTTTCGAGCACCTTGATGTCCTTCTTGTAGCGAGGGGCCCAAAACTGAACACAGTACTCGAGGTGCGGCCTCACCAGAGCCGAGTACAGGGGGACAATCACCTCCCTAGCCCTGCTGGCCACACTGTTTCTTATGCAAGCCAGGATGCTGTTGGCCTTCTTGGCCACCTGAGCACACTGCTGGCTCATAGTCAGCCGACTATCAACCATCACTCCCAGGTCCTTCTCCGCCTGGCAGCTCTCCAACCACTCATCTCCCAGCCTGTAGCTCTGCTTGGGGTTATTGCGCCCCAGGTGAAGGACCTGGCACTTGGCCTTGTTGAACTTCATGCAGTTGACCTCAGCCCATTGGTCCAGCCTATCCAGATCCTCCTGCAGAGCCTTCCTACCCTCAAGCAGATCGACACACGCACCTAACTTGGTGTCATCTGTGAACTTACTGAGGGTGCACTCAATGCCCTCATCCAGATCATCGATGAAGATATTAAAGAGGACCGGCCCCAGCACCGAGCCCTGGGGAACGCCACTAGTGACTGGCCTCCAACTGGATTTGACTCCATTCACCGCGACTCTTTGGGCCTGGCTATCCAGCCAGTTTCTAACCCAACAAAGCGTACGCCAGTCCAAGCCAAGAGCAGCCAGTTTCTTGAGGAGAATGCTGTGGGAAACGGTGTCAAAAGCCTTGCTGAAGTCAAGGTAGACCACCTCCACAGCCTTTCCCTCATCCACCAAGCGCGTCACTTTGTCATAGAAGGAGATCAGGTTAGTCAAGCAGGACCTGCCTTTCATAAACCCATGCTGACTGGGCCTCATCGCCTGCTTGCCCTGCAAGTGCCGCATGATGACTCTCAAGATAATCTGCTCCATGAGCTTCCCTGGCACTGACGTCAAACTGACAAACCTATAGTTCCCCGGGTCTGCCCTCTGTCCCTTCTTGTAGATGGGCGTCACGTTTGCTAGCCACCAGTCAACTGGGACCTCCCCCGATAGCCAGGACTGCTGATAAATGATGGAAAGCGGCTTGGCCAGCTCCTCCGCCAGTTCTCTCCGTATCCTCGGGTGAATCCCATCTGGCCCCATCGACTTGTGCACATCCAAGTGCCATAGCAGGTTGCCAACCATTTCTTCGTGGATAGTGAGGGCCACATTCTGCTCCCCATCCCCTTCTGCCAGCTCAGGGTACTGGGTATCCAGAGAACAACCGGTATTGCCAATAAAGACTGAGGCAAAGAAGGCATTAAGCACCTCCGCCTTTTCCTTATCTTTTGTAACAAGGTTTCCCCCCGCATCCAGTAAAGGATGGAGATTTTCCTTAGTCCTCCGTTTTGCGTTGACGTATTTGTAAAAAGATTTTTTGTTGTCTTTAATGGCAGTAGCCAGATTGAGCTCCAGATGAGCTTTGGCCTTTCTAATTTTGTCCCTGCACAGCCTCGTAACATCCTTGTAGTCCTCTTCAGTGGCCCGCCCTTTTTTCCAAAGATTATAAACCCTCTTTTTTCTCCTAAGTTCAAGCTGCAACTCTCTGTTGAGCCAGGCCGGTCTTCTTCCACGTCGGCTCGTCTTTGGGTATGTGGGGACAGACCGCTCCTGCACCATTAAGATTTTCTTCTTGAAGAGCGCCCAGCCTTCCTGGACTCTTCTGCCCTTCAGAACCGCCTCCCAAGGGACTCTGCCAACCAGTGTCCTGAGCAGCTCACAGTCAGCCCTCCGGAAGTCCAATACAGCAGTTTTACTGGTCCCCTTCCTGGCCTCGCCAAGAATAGAGAACTCCACCATTTCGTGGTCACTCTGTCCAAGACAGCTTCTGACCACCACATCTCCCACCAGTCCTTCTCTGTTTGTGAAGAGAAGGTCTAGCGGGGCACCACCCCTGGTAGGCTCACTAACCAGCTGTGTCAGGAAGCTATCTTCCACGCTCTCCAGAAACCTCCTAGACTGCTTTCTCTGGGCTGTGTTGTGCTTCCAGGATATATCTGGGAAGTTGAAGTCCCCCACGAGAACAAGCACTGACGATTTCTCAACTTCTGTCAGCTGCCTGTAGAATTCCTCATCTGTCTCCTCATCCTGGTTCGGTGGTCTATAACAGACCCCAACCAGGACGCTAGCCTTGTTGGCCTTCCCGCCAATCCTAACCCAAAGGGACTCAACCTTGTCATTCCCAGCCTTGAGTTCCACAACATCGAGAGATTCTCTAATATAGAGAGCCACACCACTGCCCCTTCCATGCTGCCTGTCCCTTCTGAAGAGTTTATAGCCAGGCATTGCAGCACTCCAGTCATGAGAGTGGTCCTACCACATCTCCGTGATGGCAACCAAGTCATAGCCTGACTGCTGCATGATGGCTTCCAGCTCCTCCTGTTTGTTACCCATGCTGTGTGCATTGGTGTAGATGCACTTCAGCTGGGCCATTGCCTTATCCCCCGGCCTTGCCATTGTTCCTCCTGGCACAGCTCCAACAAGCCTTGTTTCAGCCCCATCCCCCATCTTACCTAGTTTAAAGCCTTCTCAATGAGCCTCACCAGCTCCTGGCCCAGGATCCATTTTCCCCTTGGAGATAGGGACCCGTCTGCAGCCATCAGGCCGGGTGCCGAGTAAAGCACCCCATGGTCAAAAAAAAACCAAGATTTCTGTGCTGGCACCAGCCTCTGAGCCATGTGTTTATCAGGTGGGCTTTTCGTATCCTGTCAGTACCTCTCCCTGCCACCGTAGGGATAGACAAAAACACCACCTGTGAAATATTAGCAATTATTTTATATATGTATGTTAAACCTCCAGAGAAGACTCCACAACCCCCCTGGGCTGTCTGTTCCAGTGCTCTGTCACCCTCACTGTGAAAATGTTTCATCTCACATTTAAGGGGAACCTCCTATGTTACAGCTTGCACCCATTGCCCCTTGTCCTATCATTAGATGTCACCAAGAAGAGCCTGGCTCCATCCTCCTGACACTCACCCTTTACATATTTATAAACATTAATAAGGTCATCCCTCAGTCTCCTCTTCTCCAAACTAAAGAGACCCAGCTCCCTTAGCCTTTCCTCATAAGGGAGATGCTCCATTCCCTTAATCATCCTCGTGGCTCTGCACTGGACTCTCTCAAGCAGTTCTCGGTCCTTCCTGAACTGGGGGGTCCAGAACTGGGTGCAATATTCCAGATGCAGTCTCACCACAGCAGAGTAAAGGGGGAGGAGAACCTCTCTCAATGTACTAACCACAGCCCTACTGATATACCCCAGGATGCCATTGACCTTGCCCACAAGGGCACAGTGCTGCTTCTTGGTCATCCTGCTCTACACTTGCCCTTGTTATATTTCATTAAATTTCTCCCTGCCCAACTCTCCAGCCCATCTAGGTCATGATTTAAGGAGGAAGACAGGGAGCCATTTGGAATGATCTTCATAGCTTTTAGCTACAAACCTTGTTAGTCTGTCATCTTGTGGATGGTATGGTCTACCTGACCATTCTGACTTCTCTCTGAAGATCCAGTTTCTTGCAAGCAAGGAACGGAGGATGTTCTTGGTTAACCAAGAGATTACCAACACATTCTCCTCATGCTATCACACAAAGTGCTCCTGTCAATATACAAGTTTGTATCACAGTTATAAAGTCTTGATGCAAGGAGAAATTGAGTTCTGCTAAAGTTGCAACCCATTTGCTGTTTGTAGGCTAATTACAAGAGTATGGAAAACATCATTAGCTTTACCTAATCTAGCAGAGACATTCTTGCATTTAGTGAAAATGAGAGCTAATTTTCAGAAGAAAAAAAGTCCACTTTGTAAATAAAGATCAATTCTAATTAACATGTTATAATGTAAGATGCAGAAGGTCAAATATAAAGTAAGTTGTAATTAGCTATTTCACCATGGCAAGGTCCCCTTTGAAATTTATGCTTAGTTTATTCAGCAAAATGTGCAACAAATGTTTTTCTCAAGACATCAGAACCTGAAGAACAGCCAAAGCATTTGGATGCCATGGCTACTTAAGACTGCTAAGAGAAAAAAAAAAGTCAATAAAGAAATAAAGAACTGGTATGGAAAGCCAAGAGCCCAAGAGGTGACAGAAGGAGCAGGAAAACTAAAAAACAAAACAAAAACAAACAAAATACAGTACTCTTTCGGGACCAGCCAGGAAGAAAATGTTAAATTGCTTAATTGGTCAATTAAATTTGGCAGATCAGAAATTAATTGGTAATGCTTGCTGGAGGAAAATTCAAGCTGGAATGATACCACTATGTCTCTGTCTGACAATGTCACTGAAAATACCTCTGCAATTTTTTCCCCCTGTACTCAGCTCTGGTGAGGCCGCACCTCGAGTACTGTGTTCAGTTTTGGGCCCCTCGCTACAAGAAGGACATCGAGGTGCTCGAAAGAGTCCAGAGAAGGGCAACCAAGATGGTGAGGGGCCTGGAGAACAAGTCCTACGAGGAGCGGCTGAGGGAGCTGGGCTTGTTCAGCCTGGAGAAGAGGAGGCTCAGGGGCAACCTTATCGCTCTCTATGGGTACCTCAAGGGAGGCTGTAGCGAGGTGGGGGTTGGCCTGTTCTCCCACGTGCCTGGTGACAGGACGAGGGGGAATGGGCTTAAGTTGAGCCAGGGGAGTTTTAGGTTAGATGTTAGGAAGAACTTCTTCACTGAAAGGGTTGTGAGGCACTGGAACAGGCTGCCCAGGGAAGTGGTGGAGTCACCATCCCTGGAAGTCTTCAAAAGACGTTTAGATGTAGAGCTTAGGGAAATGGTTTAGTGGGGACTGTTAGCGTTAGGTCAGAGGTTGGACTCGATGACCTTGAGGTCTCTTCCAACCTAGAAAATTCTGTGATTCTGTAATTTTTCGTGCACTTAATCTTAGTGTTGGCTGGTACTGCTTGCCCAAGTAAACTGAGCTGTATTAGTCCACAATAAGCATTCAGAGAGGTATTCAATAGCACACAATCAACTAATTTATTTGAGAAAATGTGGCTAGAGATGACAGTGTTATTGCTTTCTTAATTGCTGTTGTTTTTTTTTCGGTTGTGGTGGTGTTTTGTTTTTTCTTAATTTATTTTGTGCTTATGCTTTACTAGTACACTATCACCAACTTCAAGCATAAGAGGAAGTTAAAGTAACAATATCTCAGAAAACAAACAAACAAACAAACAAACAAACTTTTTGCCTTCTGTTTCAGTACCTTGCTTGCAATCCCCTCTTAGTATGAGTATCAAAAGGAAATAGAAATGAGATGATACCTAGATCATGAGGATCCAAGGACTGCAATTTCAGAACACAAGATAAGCTGATGTGCATGCAGTGGCACAATCAGCTGCCCACAACACTGTTCAACAGATGCTCTCCTCACACCATATACCTACTGACACATGACAGATATGTTCTGAGAGCAATGCCCAAGTTAACTCAGCAGCACCAAAAAAGGAGTGACTGTCTTCTTACCAGGCAATACAAATAAGAATACAAACAGGGACTTCATGAACTGTCTCATAGAAATCAGTTGGTTTGAGGTTCTGTGTATTTGAGGTTCTGCAGAAGCAGCTATTTCAGAGCATCCACTGACAAATACAGATGTTTAAGTGAGCAGTATGTTTGTGTAATTCTTTAGCATAGACAAAGAAACACACAGGGCATAGTTACAAAATTTACAAGAAGGACTCTCAGCCAGGGAGCTTCTTAGAAGCAATAATACGTATGATCACAAGACATTATCATGCCTCACCCAACTTGCACAGCATTATGTTATCTATTTGGGATGTCAGTTTTGATCTCTTCACCATACTGTAAAATAGGGGCTGGACCAGGCTGCTTGCTTCCGCAGTTCCAAAGCAGTGAGGGTGCTGAAACAAGCTTCTTGAAATATTTTATTCAAGTAGCAGTTGGGACCAAATATAATAGATAGCATAACTGAAATAGCACACCATGCTGATACAATAGCCTGCACCAGCAGGCTATGATTTAGATGAATAAACACTGCTGTAACAGTTGTCAAAGTATTACCAACTATTTAGCATAGCATGCTGGTGACAAACATCTACAGACAAAAATATGGAATTGAATTGGAATAAAAATTGGGTCACTGACATCAGTAGGGGAAAAAATAATCCATCCATGGGGAGATCTGACCTGCAAGACAGTCGCATCATGGTGAAACGTTCCTAGCTCCTCCACAGAGGGAGCACAGTCCTCAAAAGTGTCACTTTTTAGAGGTTACCTAATGAATGACGTGGTTATCTGCACTGCAATTCTGCTCAGTTTTATCTAGCATATCAGTTATATTCACACAGAACAGTGTCAAGTTCAGTAGGTGCTACAGGAGGAATTTTGGTAATAACCAAGCTGAAATTTATCCTTTGCACAGGAGTTATGCAAAAGATACCTCATCATCTTCAATGGTCACAGAAAACCCACACCTCTGCCCTACATCTTTGAAAGGATTCCAGAAGCATAGTATCTCCTAACGCCATGCTCTGTATATTGACTCAGAACCAACATAGACAGAAGATAAGTATGCACTGAACCACCAACATCACAAAGCAACTGTGTTTTCCCTGGAAGATGCCTGTCCAAACACATGAATTATTAAATGCATTTCAGCTTGTGAAACCTGGTGAAATCACACTCCAAGGCAAGAAGGCTACAGAATGATCTCAAGGTTGTCCTAAATCAGAAGGATTTAGAGGAACTTTAGAGGGGATTTTTTTTTTTTTATACACACACATACATAAAACTCAGGACAGCACAAATCAGGTTTTTACCATACCAAATTTGCTTCTTTTAATTGTATAATGCACAGATTAGAAGGCACTACAGAAAAAAAAAAAAAAAATTCTACTATTATCTGCTTCCTCACACATGCAGAGTTAATGCCCTTTGCATTTACAAATCCATCTGCCACAGAATTCAACAGAACTTGCTCATAAAAAAAAAAAAAAGAAGCAAAAGTTTAAAAAGTTTTACTCTCTGAGCCATATTACAGACATACAACATATTTGCATACGTATACATGTAAAAGGTGATTTCATATCTAAAAAATGATCAAATATCTTTAAAATCCTTTAAAATATGTACTATAATGTAACACTAAAAAAAACTGAAAAATTTACAGATGTTACTCATCATAGATTTATAATACTATTACCATTGGTCCATCCATCTGGAAAGAAACAATTTTCTCTTTTTGATTATGAATAAAAGTATGTTTGATGTTATGCAACTCCATAAGTCTATTAGTGCTTAAATAACCTTACAGGAGAACCCAGTGCTGGATGAGTATTGATCATGCATATCCTCAGATAGACTACTTCCTTGATTAAATTTAAATAAACATATTGATCCAAAAGATGAAAACCAGAGAAGACTCAAAATAGAATTTGACAGTATTTTATTACGTACGGATGATTTTATATTGTTTCAGTTAAATAATCCTGTCTTTAAATATTTACTTCGCTTTCATCCTGTACATTTTCTCCTGTTTAATAACATCTAAATAGAGAGTTAGTAATTTGTAGACATACTAAGTATCAGTCATTTCCAGCACTTGTCCTAACAGAACACTGTTCCTCACTATTTTATCAAAATAACATATAAAAAAAGTACTAGGAAATGCATTTTTACAAGTACAAGAGCATTTCTAATCCCACATCTTCACTGCTAAATTGATTTCCATTAAATTGTATTTCAACTAGTTATGCACAACAAGTAGAAAAATAAAATCTTAACAGTATCAGAAAGTTTTGTACTTCTTGTCTGCAGTTTTCAGTGTGCTTTGTAGTAAAATTGAGCAAAAGCAAGGAGAAAATGTTAGTTCTTAACTGAAAATAACTTTGGAATGAAACTAAGAGATAAGTGTAAGGAATGGCATGCTTGTTGACAGAGTAGGTTGGTTCAATTAACAAAAACTAATTAGAGATGCCCAAACCACTTGGGAGTGCACAGAAAGTTAGTCCTAGAGATAAAAGATATCTGGAGCATTATTTTCACATATTGTGTGCTCTGTGGAGAAACTCAATGTATGAAGACTTGGTGCAATGGTTTCTTATAAAAAGTAAATTTTTTTTGAATTTTACTTTAAAAAATAATTAAAAAATAAAATAGAAAATAATTTATTTCCTTCATATTAAATTCTCAATAAAATATTTTAGATTTGATCAAGAAAATACTCACTAATTTACCACGCAAACTCAAAGACTGTTTAAAGCACTGCCATTTTGGCTTTACACCCATTTTGAAAGGCTCTCAATGATCAAAGACTATTCGGGAAACATTTAGTAAAGCCTATAGATTATACTGTGTATTATACTTATATATATATATATATATTAATATAGGAAGTCTGTAGACTCGATTTTCTTATATATATATATATAAAAGAAATATATATATATATTATATATATATATATAAATATATATATATATATATATAAGAAAATCGAGTCTACAGACTTCCTATATTAATAGCACTTTAATGTGCACAAAACTGCAAAGCTGTAATAAAACTGATGATTGGAATCTGAACTTGCAATTGAAATACTGACATTGGCTCCAGCTGGGCCAGTATCACATTCTGCAGTGCAGGGTTCAAGAGAAGTTGTAAGCAACTTTTTATTTTTATCTCTGTTTATATCTTTACTGTGATTTGGGTTACTCAAGACCCCATGTGAGCTCTTGCTACAATGTACAATTCTTTCAGACAAAACGACACAAAAAGAAAGGGGCAGACAAAGAAAGCCAGGGTATGTGTCTAACCTTAGTGTGGATTAAATCCTTCACAGATAAAATTAAGTCACTTCTGATAACTGTTCTGCAAATTAGGAAATTGCCCTGCAGCTTATTAGCTTTATATTTTGAAATTTTAAGATCCATTTTTAGTGGCATATACAGCTTCAAATGTACAGAAGTATGTACATAAATAAGAAAACTCAAAAACTGGTCTTGCTTCAAATAGCTTATCTGATCTACATTAATCACCACAATGTTTTTGTGAATGATCAATCGTTTTTCTTTTCAATGCACCTAACACAATTTACTGACAGTAAACTGTAAAAATATTGGGGCCTGCTAAAAAAAATACCGCTACATTCCCAACCAACTCCACTTAAAATTCTTAAAGACTGGAAACCAACTATTCAGAAAACTAGCAGTAACTGGAAAGAAACAAACATTTTTTCCTTCAACAGTAAAGACAACATGGAGTTAAAATGTAGACACAGTGCTACTGAAGCTCTATTTCAAATAACAGACACATATTAAACCCACAAAGAGATGTACAGAGGTGGACACTCATAATATTACAAAACCCAAATGCCTAGGTTCCATCTCCATATACCTATTTATAATGTCTCTACAGTGTGTTAAGTGCAATACTAAAGATCTAGGTACCCATAATTAAACTGTGCAAACAATATTTGACTGCAAATTTGTAAAACTGGTGATTAATATGCTAAATGTCAAGGGTACCTTGAACGATGTAGATCCACAGAGAAACATTTCTTGTAAATTTGTATTTTCAGTGTACTGTTTTCCAAGAAGGGACAGTATCCACAACTTTCAATATAACATATTATATATTATATATATATATATATACATATATATATATATATATATATACACACACACACATTTTTTTAAATAACGACTTTCTCAAAAGCACCCTAATATCAAAAGCAAGGAAGTCTCATTCTTTATGAACAGCATGGGAATTACTTAAAACAAAGTTGTGCACATTACTCTGTAAGAAAGGAAACTGGAAGGGAAGAAAAGGATCCATAATAAAAAGAGCAAATAAATACATGAAATTCCCCAAATACAAAAGGTTAGTGGTATTGCAATGTTATCCTTCAGAAGATGGAATTTCACTCCAAGTGGAGCCAGAAGGGAGAAAGTATGTGACAGGTAAAATGCAAACTGCATATCAGGACGGCAAAAAAGGAAATTAGAAGACCAGATAGCAAATTATACAAATCAAATTCCAATCAAATCTATTAGCATATCAGAAGTAGGAAACTCTCAAGGGAATCACTGATCTTGCTGGAACTAGTATTGAATAGTCCACACGGAAAAAGTATGGGCATTCTGGACAATCCGAATTATTTCTTTTCATCAGGCTTTACCACAGAAGATGTTGGAAAAACGTATACCCAACTTTTCTGATAGAGGGACAAACGCTCCTTCAAACTGAAAAATCAAGAAGCAGAGAGCAAACACAATAAATTGAAAGCAATAAATGATGAGGGATGAGCTCCAGCCCTACTTACATCGACAGGTGTTTTACCGTTGATTTTAGCACCAGCAGTCTTTTACTTCAGAACCAAATAGCAACAGACCAACAGTTCAGAAACACAAAAAGGCTGAGCTAGGCATCACAGAGATCTATTCAGTGTGCAGCAGTGGTCAAAAGGAGCAAGGGAAATAGCAAGATATAGAAAGAATGAGACAGGGACAATGGCAAAGATGACATTTTTAATCAATATCCAACCTTTTCTGGAGTACCTATTCAGCTTAGAGTTCCTGTTCTAAACCAATGACAGTAGCACTCAGCAACAGTTGACAAAAACAGTTATGGAAGAGAATTTAAAAAGTTTGAAAGAACCAGGAAGATAACAGCAAAGAGAGAAGAGGGAATCCTGTAGAGCTGAATACTTTTTTAAGTATCCTCACACTACTACAGCAAAGGGCAAGTCAGACCAATAGAAAGATGCCAAATCAAGAAGTAAAGGACTTAAGTATTTTACTGCATAGATCACAAAACTGTGTAATTAATTCACAAGGGCATCTCCTTACAGGAAGAGAAGTTAATGACTACCTGCATGGTTCAATTCATAATAGCATGGAATATTCTTTCTTTCCTTTTTATTAATTATTATTTTTTGCCCCCTCAGGTATATGTGATTGAATGTGGTGTGGCACAAAACTCATGTGGGCTTGCTCAGTACTGATACATCTGTGATGACCTTGCTATTGGGATACAGAAGAAAAATAAAGCATATGCTTTCTTAAAGACTCAAGGACTTCCTTCTCCTTTTTCAAAGGCTAACACATGAAGTGCCCTAGGTAATTCCTAGTCTTCTAGATGCAGAATATAAGATGTTAGTGTTTTTCTTTCTTCCTCATATCCATATAAAGAAATTAGTGACATGGCAAGACACACAGATCTTCAAAGCAACTTATTTAACAGTAACCACTTCCCTTCTCCCTCCTGCCCTGATGCATGAAACTTGAGGTTCAAGGGGAGAAAGGGGCAGTAAGATGAGGGATGGAGTATGGCTGAAGCAAGGAGAGCAATGACAGCTAGTAGGAAGGGATGCTTCAAGCGTATACTCAAACTGCAGTGTGCTGTCTGTTCTGTGCTAGATCCTACATGTGCAATGCAGGTGCTCAGTGGCTCAGAAATCTGCCAGCTGACAGCACTGTCTATGTTGGGTTCCAATCTAGAACTAAGACAGGAGCACTAAACTATCAATGGATGAAATTTGTGACTTTTAAATTACAAGATAAGGATATCCAAGGAGTCTCTTGCATAATTCATAACACTTCAGAACTCCATATATAACTCATGTAGAAGGAAAGCCTAACATTTCTGCTATGTTGAGCACAGACCCACACACAAGTTTGGTATAGGCTGCATGAAAAACTCTCTGGAAAATATAGCGTTGCAGGTACGCTCTTGACAATACTCATTCATGCAGTTATTTAAGTAATTTTAATTTAGGATCATTCAATGAATACTCATATGAAAATTTATACTCCTGTTTCTCAAAGATACAGAGCTCGTTAAAAATTACAAAATAAGTTAGTTGTTTGTTGTTTTTTTTCAAACAAACACTAACAAATATTCTTTTCCAATGTTTTCCTAGATCAGACTTAGTTCAAGTTGATTATATGATTCATGGGCTTGCTGTTGAACAGGTTGTCTCTCTGCTATTGAAAATGAACTACTGATTCTACAGAGCTCTCACACTGTCTGAGAGACTCCAAAAGCAGAAAAACGATATTCTCCTATATCAACAACATTTTACAATTATCGATTTAACATTGATAAACTATCAATGTTAAAATTGCCCGTAATCCTAGTACAAGTGTAACATAGATAACAAGTGTAACCAAGACAACATAAGAATGAATGTTAGCAATAAATACACATATCACTTGACATTCACAGCTTAAAAAATAGGCAAAACTTTGACTTACTGTGGCTGTGCCGGAGACAGTTTGTGCATTTGTGTCAGCTGCACTCTGTTCAGAGTGTGTCTGAGCAGGAGGGTACATGTTTAACGTGTGCTCTGGAACAGTGGTTTGGCCTGTGTAGTCTGGAGCTGGATGAGGATGTGGGGCTGTGTATTCTGCAGGGATACCATTCTGAGGAGGAGCAAACTGGGCTGAGGCGTAAGGCTGTGCCATTGTGTCAGGAGGTGCTGTAGCTTCCTGATTACCCTGTGAAGATCAAAGGGGAAAGAAAAGGAAGAAATGTGGGGTGAGATAAAATAACTTAGAAAGTAATGAGAGTATTCTGCTACAATTGCTGGCCTGAAAAGGGTGCAATGTTTGTTTCTTGAGGAGAGTATTTCCTATCTGAGTTAAATCCATTTTCCTAACCTTACTAAATCTTACTACAATTAGAATCTGTACCTGTAGACTGTTCTTTAACTGTAAAAAGTCTGTGAAAGCTTACCTCAACTAATGCCTCCAGTCAGACAAGGAAAAGGGACAAAGCTTAGTTAATTCCAAATGTTTCCAAGTGCAACTACTAATACAAAGCTCTGGTAAGGCTAGCTCATGGTCTGGGACCCGTTCTGACTTACCCTCCACAGAACTTCTTTGCAACCTGCACACAGAGAGGAATTTGGGTGTATTCTGTTAACACACCTGAAAATATTTATATGAAATAATGCTTTATGTGGTATTCAAAACTACTTTGAGGTACGCTGTATTGAACAACTGTATGCCACAAATGTTTAAATTTATGAGATTCACAATATTAAATATTTGAATACTAAAAAAAATACATCAAAATAAGATCTACTAACACAAAATTTTTCTCTTATGTTATGGTCTTTTAATAGAAATGGATATGGAGAGCTTTAAAGATTATATAAATATGAAGACAATAGCATTTCATTTCCATTTTAAATTCACCTGTACCATTAAAAACAGATATCTCTACAGATAGATCCATCCTTATGTTCGATGTAGAACTAGGAAGTCAATCATGCTAACCTGTCAGTTAGAGACCTCTGACTAAATGTTCTGCTCATACCAAATACTAATGATACCGGGGAGGAAATGTACAGAACAACCTTTTGGAACCTATATAAATGATGTCCAAAGTATGATGTTACAGCATTAGAGGCCATTAAGACAGGGACTATGGACTCAAAAACTTAGATGGGCTAGCTGGTTTACAGGAGAAAATTATCCTTTTAACAAGTAATATAAAAATGAATATTCAAGTAATTTTACTTATTTATTTATAATGCTTTGCCATTTTTCCACAACAAATACAAGTATATGCACAGGGGTACTTTAAAATTTAGGTTGTTTCTATTCATCTGTCCTTGATTTCCTAATTTCAAAATAGACCTGATGAATAGAAGTCATTCTTTTGCACTTCATACCTAATGATAGTTCCAGCCAACTTCAGCTAACTCAGACATTGGTGATCTGACCTGAACTCGGCCTAAGCTAAATTAAAAAATTTACAGTATCACAGCACAGGAAAAAAACATTGGTATATGGCAGGCCTAGAAGGGAAAATTACATTTTGCTTTGTAAAAGACATTACCTTTGTCCTAGAAAATTAAGATTTAGCAATAGCAAACGAAACCTCCCTAATTTTAATCCCACCTTTGCTACTGTTTTACTGTATGGCCTTGAGCAAGTAGTTTACATTGCTACATTCAACAATCTTTAAAATGAAAGCAGTGGCATTTAGATACTTCACTTGTTTAAGTCACTAAATTTTATTGGCATATATATACAATATTTCCAAGCTTTATATTACACTGAAACTTGCCATTAAAAAAATAAAAAAATTAAGGAACATTCAAACCACTTGTATATATACACATATACCTTCTTATATTAAAATGGCAAGGTCCCTTTTTCATTTCTTTTATTTTATACTTTAACTTAAAAAAAAAAAAAAAAAAAAGATAAAAAACAATAATGAATCGATTCTCCTGTAGACACTATAGACATTTAATAATGGTAAATAAGTATTTTGCAGATGCAAGGAAGCTTAGACTTTCTTTTAAATGTATTATTTCTGGACAGCCTTCAGCAAGTGGCAAGAATGAACAACAGCAAATTGAATTCTGCCTATGCAAGCATTTTCACCTTGCTGGATTTGAAACACAGTAGCTGGTTACTGCTCATCTTTAGGGCTCTGCCTTCATGCTAGATGCTAAACATAGCATTAGAGTCAGCAGCTGTTAAAAAAAGAACATTAATTGTAACAAAGGGATCAAGAGCTAATGTCCAGGTGCATTTGATCTAAAGGTTTTTGTACTACTCTGAGTCCTAAAACAGATGTTGTGAGACCCTCACTGTTTCTCATTAACATTGACAGCAGTTCCATGAAACCCTAATTAATATTCAAAGCATTTACACTTAGTGCTAATTACAGCTAATATTTAATTAAGAGGATTGAGCTTTTATGTGATTTCTTACCAGCAACTCCAAATAATTCATTATTTAGATTTATCATGAAATGGCAAACTGCACTGGAAATTACCTTCATATTGTAGAGGCTCTTCTACCTCATTCACTGGACTTGCTAAACTGAGGTTTGGATTGCTTATTAATCAGGCCTTGGTTACAAATAAATAAGCAGTGAAGGGTTTTATTATTTTTTATATATATATATATATGTATATATGTAACTTCAACCTGTTCAGGGATTTACAGCTTTATTATAATAAATAAACTTAGAGTAGAAAACTGGCAAGCAAGGTTATCATTCCAGTCATTGTGTGTTCATTAAATTGTTTTGGGGAAAAAAATAGAAAACAAACAAACAAAAAACTAAACACGCTTATTCTACTGCTAGCTGTAAGTTTAAAGTGATAATGACAATGAATCTGAGTTGTTATTGTCTTAAAAGCAGATGCCTATTATAGCCTTTAAAATCAGTGTGAACTTTTGAATCACAATGAATTCAGTAGACAATATTACAAGGTAGTATAAAAGCATACAAGTATAAATACATTCTTTATTATTTACATAGGAATCATGCTAATAGCTCATTGTTTTGAATATAAATTTATGCTAAGAACAATGTAGTGCAAACTAACAAATATATATATACATGTGGTTAACAAAAACTCAAGGCTATACAAAACTCATATATATTTGAGTAGATTTTAATGAATAAAAATTATTTAGTCACTTAAAATGAATAAAGGAAATAGTAGGTTTAATTAATTGATCTGAGAATATACAATGGCCATGAAAGCAACAGGAAATATTGATCCTAAATTAGCCCATGGATTCAGGTATTAAAGCAATCTCAAAACTGTGGATGATGGTACACAGATGTTGCTTAAAACAACCTAGGCATGAGAGGCTAAACAGAAGTTGTCATTTCAGACTCAGATCCAAGTATCTTTAAGTTTAAATGACCCCTTAATGCTCGCTTTGTGCATGGTTTTTAATAAAGTAGTTGTTGGCAACAGAAAGAAGAACAAAGGATGGCAGACAGTCAGGCTCTGTTAAATGTTCTGGCCTGAGATTTAATGAAAACCACATTTCATCTGCAAAGCATGCTTTACGTGGCAGTGTATAAAATAAGCTTTTATTGCTTTCCAGTTAAATGTTGAACCCTAAAGAACAAAAAAACGAAAGTGTTCTGATGATGAAGGTAACTGAAGTCGCTCCTATTCCATACATTTACATTACTCCACTTGAAGCAAAGCTTAGAATATAAAATGCTCCTAGTATCACAGATCTCAACATGCCTTTTCAGCATCTTCTGCTCTGAAAGGATTTCATAATTAAGAAATGTGTGAAAAGTGTCAAAACATAATAAAGCAAGCTTGTTATGTTTGTACACAAAAGACAGAGTAGAGAAAATATTACTTATGCAGTATTCTTTTTAAAAACACATCTGCAGCATACGAATGTATTTATTCAATGAAAACCTTTCTGCTTGCCTGCATTTTAAAGCCTAACTAACGGTTTATTGTTTGTTTTACTCTATTTTCTGTTTGGTGCATCTTGTTTTTTTGGAAAGAGATAATTCACATTTAGAGAAAGCCTCTCATACAGTAGTTAAATGAGCCAAACTGCATCATATCCTCAGGGCATGGAAACAAAGAAGAAAAATGCAACATTGCTCTGTAAGCCTGCAGATTGTAAGAACAGTTCCGTTAGATATATCAAGCACAGCAGAGATACATAATCACTGGTGTAGTTTGCCTTCCATCGGAATGGCTAAGCAACAAAACGTATTAGAAGTCTTGCATGCAATGGTGCAGCTGGTTATAAGAAACACCTTGTTTTGACTAAAATCAAGAGTTTCAAGTGAAAATAAAAGTGAAAATACCTGCTGTACCATCCTGCTCCTTTTATCCTCCATAAACTTAGCAGCTGCTCTAGTCCCAGGCCATACAGCATCTGCCCAAAGCAAGCATCAATTATGGATGAGGGCGTGTGAGCAATGTAATGTGTGTATGAGTGTGGATGATAGGGGTGTTGAAGGAGGGGGAGCTAATGCAACGCTTACTGACCTCCCTCTCAACATCTGACTGCTCCCAAAACCTAATCCAGATGGGACTCTTTCAGTTTGCAGGGCCTCGCCCCATCAATCACAGCAGGCCACTCCTCTGTCTCCTGCTACTAGTTATAGAGTGCACCACTGAGCAGATGATTGCACACAGAAGAAGAAACAACGCAGCTTGACTACATTAATAGCTGTTTAAAAAACATTAGAAATGCTACTATGTCTGTTGCCAGAAGCAGAACATTTTTGTTTCAAAATTAAGACAGCTGTATTCAAACTTACTAAAAATCCTAAACTTATAGTAATTTGGCTTTTTGATTGTTACAACATGCATATCTCTGTGTGATTAATTTTTCATACATGTGGTAGAGTTAATATCAATAAGATTTCTATTTTAAAATCGCTGAACTCCATAAGTAAACCATCAATACTGAAGCAGCCTGTTTTAGATTAACTGTACTTTATCCTTCCATGCAAATGAAATACTGTTTCCTTTTTTGTTTCATTTCATGACATCCCTATTGCTTACCAGGGAAAATATTTCAAAAATGCTTCCAAGGTTTAATTTTGAGAAGCACTTTAAGCAAGTTAATACTTCACTGTTAAAGGAGCTTTCCTAGTTGCTCTGGATGTAGTTTAAAATGATTAAACCTCCAATCAAATCACATAATGAAGAAAAAAATAATAATAAAAAAAAAATATAGACGGGAAGATACAGATGGCCCCCAAAGAATACACTTCTATTGCCACTCTGTCACTGACTGCCTACAGAGAAGAATTCAGAAACAGGGCAGACACTTAACGTGGGAATTCTTCTTACAAATGTTAGGATTTATGTTAGCACGATAATATTAATATCAAAAAGGTGGGCAGGGCAGCAGATAAACAGCTGTCAGTCCATCATTAAACTCATACTTCAACTGAAATATATTAGATTTCTGTAAAGCAGAAGTGCAATTCTCCCAGATTTGTTGCAGGCACCCCCCAGTTAATAATAATAAAAACAGCCACTTCAGATTTTTCAGAAAGAATCACACATTGAACCAATAATCACATCTGACTTTTCTTCCAAGCTTTCTCTGTTGCAGCTTAATTATCTGACCAAGCCAGTTGACTCAGATCGTTTACTTCTGCAGTTATACAAAATGAAGCCACCTCTCTTTTTTTGGAAGGTTCCTCATAGAGATTCAGATTTCATTTAAAAAACAGTATTGTTCCAAAATAAGAGCATCCCTAAAAGAAAGAACATGTAAAATATATTTTTGCTAGAGATTAAAAAAAGCAATAGTAAGGAAACAAAAAAGATTTTCTTCACTACCTCAACAACAAAGTACCATTTCTTTACTCTCATTACTGACAAACATGTACTCTTGGTTCTCTTCACATATAACATACTGTACTCCAGTAAATGTCTATGTTCTTAGTACTGCTATGTATACATCTGAACGAAATGTTCATGTTGTGTCAGCGTCTGATGTGTGGAACAGACTAACGAAAATCACAACACCCACAAAGTAGGAAGCTCAAATATATTTACTTGCATTTCAAAGAAGACAAACTTACTTAAAAATAAGTCCTTGTCTGAATTCCTGCCTACGTTCAAGACCACATAGTATCATGGATGTAGAGATACACATTAAGAAAGATTTCTCTCTAGCATCATCATTCTTTCCAAGTGTCACTGCTCAAACTTTCTACTACCTTTATGACTGTGATTTATTACACTAGCTTTTCTTATCCTACATGACAACTCTTTCTATTGATATTTTCAATGTCCCAAATAGACATAATTCTGTCACATTCATTTGCATTTGCATTATCATCTAAATCTTTCTTTCTCTTACTTGAACTTCCTGCCTGTCTCCCACTTTTTGCCAACTCTGTTAGACCCGCATTTTATGTAGTCTTTTCAACTACAGCTCAACCTCCTATTCTGTCAATCAGTATTTTCCTCTTTTAAATAAATGAAAAGGTTTTTATGTCACATTTTAAAAACATCAGCCTCCATATTTGCCTAAAGACCATATAGTAAGAGAATCTGAAGCATTCAGCAGATTTAGCTAAAATTCATATCCACAAGGATAACTGATTCCTCAAACATTTCAAAGACAGTTGTAAAAGGAGCTTTTCCTTTTCCACAGGTTAATATAGGAAAGTCCACCTAAGTCTAATTTTACACCTTTACTAGAGAATACTGAAGAAGATAATGTAGCATCCTTGATGGTGAGAGGATGGCGAAGGATTGGATTATCTATGTACATACAAGGTGCCTAAAAAGCTGCCTGGACATATGCCCTTTAAAGAGCGTAGCAATCAACATTTAGAAGTCTAACTGGCAGTGAGTTATGAGTGCCATGTGAAGACCAGGTTCAAAACTGTGTAACAGCTTCAGAAAAGACTTGTATGACATGCCAGAATGCAAGTTCACCTAGGACATCCAATAGGGGAAGTACTGGAGGGCAGTTCTGATGTTCATGGGGATCCTGAGAAGTTAGAGGAAAGGTCTGAGAAGAACCTGATTAAAATCTGTCTCCTGGGACAGGATAGCCCCCTGCATTGGTACAGCCTAGGGACTGGCTGGCAAGGAAGCAGCTCTGCAGGAAAGGATCTGCTCGGGTCCTGATGGATGACAAGTTAAGCATGAATCAGCAGCCAGTCTTTAACACAATAACAGCTAACTGTGTAGTGGGGTGCATTAATAAAAAGACAGTCTGTGAATTGAGGAAAAATATTATTCCTCCTAGAACAGAACTTTTCAAGCAGCATCTGTGTCTGGTGTAGAGTCCCCCACGACAGAAGATACACTTACAAACTGGAGTGCAGAAGTGGGTTGCAAAAACTTGGGAGGACTGGAGCACATGGCATGAGAAGAGGTGAGGGAGCTGATTTAGCTTAGCTTGCAGGAGAGAGGGCAAACAGACAGCTTCATTGTATCTTCTCCAACATAATGGGTAGTTACAGAGAAAGAACCAGACTTTTCTCAGAGGGGCAGAGTGAAAGAAGCAGCGGTGATGGTCAAAAGTTGCAGAAACAAAAATGTTGTTTGCCCATAAGGAATACAAAACTGGGTATGAAAGCAGTTAAGCACAGGAACATGCCATTCAGAGAGGCAGTGGAAGCTTGTAGACTCAAAACTTAACTGGGCAAGCCCCTGAGCAACCTGATATATCTGTGCAGTTAGCCCTGATTTAAAAAGGAAGTTGGGATTACATGGCCTCTGAAATTCCCTTCCAGACTAAATTCTCCTGATTCTGAGTGATTTCAACAATAGAATATATTCAAAATGAATTTTATACTTCCATCTTACTTGATGTCTTTCCTCATAAAGGATTTACTGACAGGGATGAGATGAGTTACAAGTTCTAGTCTGCTTTCTCTCCTCAAGAAATCATATTTCAATTATTTCAGGTGGATTTTGAAAACTTTCATAGAAAAATATATTTACCTTTGTTTAATCCACAGCTGAAGCAGTATGAAGGCGGTAATTACTATAGCGCATGCAAGACAAGAACAGTTTAACAAACAATGCTAATAAATGTTGTGAACTGTGACATGTCTTAATTATCTGCCAAATGTCACCATTCTCTGAACTGCAGTAAAGCTAGCATGTCCATTTTCTTATTTTTTTTAGTATCTAAAAATTGGTTGACCAAGACTTTTTTTCTTTTAATCATTTTTAACTGAATACTGATTGACGATACGGGATTTTTAAAGCTGCAACAGTTCCCAAATCAGTTCATAAGCAATTATAGGAAGAGAAGTGAGAGGTTAATGCACTGAAGAAACAATCGATGAGAGGTGGAGAAAGAGGACAAAGCAGCAGAAATATATTACACTGCACTGACAAAAGATTCTGTCCTGAGAAAGCATTTCTTAATAATCATAAATTTCCAATCTTTAAGATTTACAGCAACGTATACCAAGTGGTAAATTACAGGCCTCTACAGGAGCCGGTAAAAACATCAATCTGTTCTTATGATCTACGTAACACACAGCTCAGAGCTACCACAACTGAAGTAGTATGTGAGAGGAAAGAAACATGCACTGCACCCGAGTAGCCTGCAGGTCTGCAAAGCAATCCAAATCTGGGAGCTGTTGGGCTTTCTCTTATGACTACAGACAGAAAAAACAACAACAAAAAATCATAGCTCAAGCAGTGAAAGCAGCAGAGATGTGTTAGCATGACTATTTACTAGGATGCATTGGCTCTTCTGAGAAGCCATATATACTATTCCAGGTGACAGGTGACATATTGTGCTTATGTAGCAAGAGTACTACTGGTCATGCTATAGCCCTGCATCATGCTTTGTTAGCCTCTCTCCTTGGCTTCACTGAGACTATTCCTACTTTGTAACTTACACATAAGCATAAATATTTTCAGAAATTGAGTTAATAATAATACATGTAAATATAAATAATATATATAATATATACAAATATATGTGAATATTAAAAAAATATTTCTCTAACTGCCACCTGATTTGTCAAGGATTGAGCACTCCAAAAGTTTATCATCTGGAGAGGCTAACTGAACAGCAAGTAAACCCCATTGCAGGTGTATGGCTCTTACCGGAGACAGATAATTTCTAGAAACCAGATAAAATCTTGTAACATAGCTAAAATAATTCATTTAAGATTTTTTTCTAAGTAGACTTCAACAACTCAATCACAGTTTGCTTACAAAAATAGCTAACTATATTTCTCAGGGGATAGGGATAGGATACAACCCTGCTTTTTAAAAGAACATGAAGCAATTTAAGCAAGCTGTGGTCAATAGTTACACTAAGTCATCCCCAATTTACAGATGCTGACTCATCTAGATTATATTAAAATGAACTGGCTTTTTCAGTTTGTTTACTAATGAACATACCACAAAATACAGCGATGTATTCAATGACTTTATTAGCTGTAGAAAGTGGTGAACCTCCAGTCATATACAGAGACAATATCTTTGAAGGTTATTTGTTCAAAGAAACCATATCACAGATTTGTGTTTACATACTTTTTTTCATGTACAAATAACTGATTTTATATAAAAAAAATCGTGGGCAATTTGAGTGATGTGTTTCACAAGTGTTACACACAGAAAGCCAGGAATCTGGAACTGCAAACATCCACAGTAGTTTTGTTTTTCAGCATAGTAGACCATCATCTGCTTCACAAAAGCCCCACCAAAGTTATCGCACCAAAATACTACTTGCGCTAGGAATTACGATTTCTGGAAAAACAAGGTTAAGGGGAGAGAACAATGTTACACGAGAATACTGAAGGGCAGCAGCAGCTGTCTGAGTGCAAACTGGCATACCACCTCTTTGAACTGAATACTTGGAATGACCTCTTTTGACCAGGGACACGGTCTTTCACTGATGAGCTGTAATTTAGCCTCAGAAAAGAATGGAGACATTTTTCTGCACAGTCCCTGATGCTGAATCATTTTCTAAGGCATTACCACAGTAACCAGAGTTCATCCATTATAGGTGAAACAGGTCTTGAGTTTCAGTATCACAAATGGCAGGATCATTACTTGACTCCACTGAAATCAAACAAGGAGCTTGGTCAGTTAGTAAGTGAAATGAGAATGCAATATCATCCTAAGTCATCTTAAGCAGCAAAACTGCCTGACGAAGATCATAGCTCCTACCTATTTGTTAGCAAACACCGATGTATACAGGGCTGCTTTTCAGGACAGTTCACTTGAACTAGCCAGGGTAAGCAATTATGATTTTTGTACCACCATCCCCATCGAACTAGGGGGATTTGTTTTGTTTCAGTTTACTTAGTTTAAACCAGATAAATTTAGGAGGTTTATTTACTTATAAAGTTCCATAAAACAAAACCAACCAACCAAACAAACAAAAAACACCAGTGACAACATTGAGTTCAGGAATACAGAGGAAGACCAGAAAGACAAGCAGCAGTTAGACTTCAGGAAAACAGACTCAAATTTATCCCAGGAATAAGGAAATCCCAAGGATCACCCATGAAGGACTTAAAACACAGACATGTAATCTATATTAAGTGCCCAGTTATTTGCCCTTAGAAGCAGATTGTTTATAGACCATCAACATTTTAAATTGCAAATGAAAATCTATTATCTCCCTTTCCTTCCCCTAAAAGAAACTACCTGCATATTGTTCATGGATATCCTGGACAATAACATGCAAAAGTATCTGGGAATTGCACATATTCTGCAATGTAATTTTTCAGCAGGTGGAATTTTTGTGCTAACATGTCCAAACCCAATGTCTTGAACAAATTTGGCAGAATATTTATGAACTCCACAAATCATATCTACTAGTTGCAAGAAAAAAGAATTGTGTTTTTCTCTTCCATATGTTTGATTTAAATGAAGAATTTTATTCAACAGAGCTGAATATAATTTTATAGATAAGAAATTCATCATTCTGCTGTTTCCTTTATTCAAATAAAATATGTTTATAAAAAGAATCTAGAAATTAGCTGTTATGATTGTTTTCAGACAATGCCCAATTCCCATTTATGTTTAATTATAACATTTCCATCTCTGTGTTATTTATGATGGAAACCAGATGACCTGAGCTGCAAGGACCAACTAACAGAGAAATGTTATCTTGTTCAATACCAGTTAAGGCAGCATTCATTTTTTGGCACTGAAATGTGATGATAGAATATCATCTTCACTGTTATTTACACCTAAAATTAAAATCACTATCAAAATATCATTAGTCACAAGGAGCACAGAGCTTGGCTTCCTGCCTCAGCTATACTTTGCTATGCCTTTTTTATCACTGAAATAATTTGTGTACTTCAGCTAATGTTGATGTTAAGATGTTATAACATTTACAAGTAACAGTTTACTTCGTGTTTGCTGTTAGCAAATTAAACCATAGTACTGAATAAAGGTAAAGTTCTTCTCAATGATGAGATGACAATGGCAATAAAATTTGCCTATGCAATGCAAAACTGATTTCTATACTGAATGTCACAACTGGCTGAAAATAAATTAAGAATCTATTAATAGAGATCTACAATGAATCTGCAGTTATGACGAAAGCAAATGAAATCATTTAACGATTCCTATAGCATTGGAAAGACTTTCCCTAATTATATAAATTAGTCTAAACAGCTTCTGTTGGTGTGGAAGGAAAGGCCAATTTGTCTATGTATTTTCATTTCCCCATCTCTAGGACAGGGACTAAAACCACTCTCAGATCTGCAGAACTGTATTGGACATTTTCTCTAGAGATACATTTTCTCAGACTAGCCCCTCTTCGCAAGGTTGAATACGTACAGAGGACAGTAATACTTGCTACATGCCGTATGCCACAGTTGTTTAACCCTGAAAAGCCTAAAAACCATTACCTTGAATAATACATTACTTTAAAATAATGCAGATTGTGGGAATGGACACAAATGAGCTTTCTTTATTTAAAGTTTGTTTCTATGCCTCTGGGTGTGAGGAATGGAGGAGTGGTACAAGGAAAGGTATTTCCAAAACAGAAACAGCACTTAGAAAACTTTTGGTGTATTTACCAAAAGCACACAGCAGCCAAAAGTACTTTTGATTACACAGTGCAGCAGCATGCTTAACAGCAACAGCAGCCAAACTGTAGGCTTAGCAAATATAAGTGTCTGCATAGGCTATTTAGGGAGAGAAGAGATATAGCCTTAAAATTGCTTTTTAATCCACATGAAATGAAGTATCTTTTATACTAGAATGCCAGAACACTAGATTAAATAAGATATCAAAAAATATTGAAACAGTTCAGCATTTGCTGAGCATGCAACTAGCAAGATGAAGAATACAGCAAATGTGTTAGTATTCAGGCAGCTTCTAGGTGCAAAAGAAATTCAGATTAGATATTGCTACACAGAAATTGATAGCTAGTAGGTATTCAATCAGAAAAGTGCTTTTTCTTTTAAATATTACAATCACATGGTATAGTACATCACTTGTGTCAAGTTAAATTTAATCATATCAGCATACTTAAAGGAAAAAACCTGAATACCTACTCACATACTCATGCCAAGAGGGATTATATGAGGCTTTATGAAACCTTTTCTTTTTATTTAATATTCTGATATCTGTATAGAACAATTTTGATATGTTTTATACCCTCAGACTAATCTATTCCATTGTCTTTTTAATGCACACCTAGTATGTCTGAACTCATAGTCCCAGTATAATGTGTACTGTCAGTTACTTATGTTCTTCTGAAGTCTGCCTATGTAAAAGACATTTTCCTTGAAGCAGAAATAGGTATAATGAGAGTGATGCTAATTTTCTTGAGAGTAAAGCAACATCATCTGCCTTCTACTGGTTAAGAGCACATCTAAAAAGGAACAATAATTTATGAGCTCACTAATGACTACTGATTTTTGTCATATTAGAATCAGGTATGTGAAGGGCTCTGCTTCATGAAAGACAAGTTTTTTTGAGAAATGCCATACAGAAATGTAATAGGGTTTTACCACTTTCCCTACATATTTTTACTGGCTTATATAAGCAACAATGAAAAATGATTTCTATTTAACCCATTAGAAATAAACTACATTTATCACAGAGAGAACTAAAAATTGCTTACTGTTTTTGGAAAAGCAATGAAAGATTCTCAAAAACATTGTCTCCAGACAATGCACACCTTCTCAGCTTGATTTTAAAGGAAGAGAAGGATTGTTGTCTTCATCATTCCCCAAAAGGTGAAATTAATCTAATTTATCTTCAGGTATTTTGTCACTTTCTCTATGCTAGTTGACATATATGTCACACACATGCATGTGTATATATATATATATATATATATATATATGTATATATATATATATACACACACACATATACATACACATACACACATACACATATATATACACACATACACACATATATATATATATACACATATACATATATATTTGTGGTATCCTAATAAGAATGAAATTCAACTGGAAATTACAGAGCATAGTGATTTGATCCCCCCAGAAATATAGTTTGCTAATAAGGATTATAAAATGAATTATAGAAAGCTAGCTTTTATATATACTTTTGTGATGGAAGGGTTAACTGTTATGCCTAGAAGGAGGGGGGGGGGGGGGGTTAATATTCCCATAAACACAAAAATAATTGGAACTGTGTGAGGTCATTCATAGGTGCTTAAATTTACATAAGTATGCATGTTGCCTTTTTTTTTTTTTTTTTTTTTTTTACTTCCAGTAAAAAGAAATCCACTTCCACTTGATCTATTTGACACAGTTAACTGTCATGAAAACAAACTTCTGACAAGCAGTGGTAGAATAGATACCAATATTCATAAATAATTATATTAAACTTATCTCTTTCAATGCATGAAATTTCTGTTTTCCGGTAAATCTTGCTGTGCAGGTTCATCTCTGACAAATTGAACTGCCTCTCTATAGATACTGCAATGTTTTCTCAGAGATTGTGGATGCAAAAGAAGAATGGTAGGTATTTTCAATAAATTCATTAGATAATACAGACAGGGCTTGGTTTCTAACAAGGAAGTCCTTTCCCCTGAACAACACTAGGATTAGAAGTTCAGTAGAATCCAAACTTCTGACGTTCAAATGTAATGCAAACTTTTTATATGTTGCTCTACATGACAAAGCATTGAAAGTATCTGGAAATAATAGGGATTTTTTTTCAGACTCTTTGCACAAGACTGCATTTCATTTTTAAGCAATAACCACGTTCCATGAAGATACTCTGCTGAATTTATTTTTTCGTTTCACGTATCAGTGCTTTTGCTTTACAGAAATTGTTGCAGCTTAAGAGTATCTTAACTCTAAGATACTGAATTGAGCAAAGATACTGAAGTAGAAGCATAGTTACAGTGCACTGAGTCTGACCTAGTTACTGAGATACTTACTATGTTAGATTAAATGTTGGGATATGTACTGTTTTTTAATGACAATACTGCACCTTGCAGACAGATAATCAGCACAGAAGTGACAACGCCCAACATGTCACCAACTGCAAGCTCAGGGAAAATCTGGAAGCTCTTTACATTATCTCTCCTATCTACTGTATTTTCTTTCTGGACCCCCAATATGGTTTAATACACACAATCCATTTCTCCACTGAATCAGATGAAGCCTGGGCACACAATACATTTTGCTGACTCAGCAGGAGGACTCCAGCTAGGCAGTGTCTCAAAGCAACATGGTCATTTCTGCAATGCCTGGGTACCCCTTCCGTTTAACAACATTCTTCTGAAAGAATGAGAAAGGCAAGGAACAGTAATTCAGGAACAGCCCTCCACTAGTAATCAGAGGTGGTTCATTTGGCCAATTCACTTTCAAATGTGAGCTGAAACAAGTGGACTAGGAAAAAATCTACATTCGTGAACTCAGAAAAACACTAACTTAAACACATACATTCACCCACACAAGAACAACTGCAAAAAAAAATCTTCACATGACCTGAGTGATTAGCAGTGATTGGAAAGTGGAAATGTGCCTACAAACTCAACAGAAGGGATGACAAACCTTTAGGTTATACAAGTACACACATAAGCCTGCTTGTTATTTTAAATAGCTTTAAAATATGTCTTCCCTTCTGCTGAGGTTGAACAACATTTAGATCTAAAAAACAAACAAACAAACAAAAAAGCTGTCAGAGCGATCTATTCACTACAGAGACATGAGAAAAACACTAAGTAGAAAGCATCAGCTAGACCAATTTTCTCCCTGAAGTGACAGAGGCAATAGGTATGACACCTTATCGCATACAGACATTTTGAAAATTTGCATGTCTGCACAACATTTAATTATCCAATTTAAACAGTAAGAATCAACTTTGAAGTTGTTTTAGACAACATGTATCAGCTACAAAAATAAAATTATCTGTGGAAGTTAAATACTCAACTACACTCTTCATGCTATGTATATCATATAATTATGCTTCCTTTATGAATTTAAGATGTTCTTTCATATTCCAAGTGCCTTACAGGACAGCTGTCCCAGTCCAGCTATTGTCCTTTGATGTGAACATACATTCCTGGTGAAAACAAACTTTTCTGTATTGTGGAAATGGATTAAATAAAAACGTAATTCTCAAACTGTGTAGCAGTATGAACAAAATTAGAAATGATCAGCATGATTTGATTAGTAGGTGCGAACAATCATCAAGACCATGCAGATTCTTGAAGCCCAAATGAACCCAAATAGCAGAACTCTAAATGGTAGAAAGTGGAAATTATGCTATTATTTTTTATAGAAATTACTGGGGCATAGAATCAGAAAATTCATGTTGGAAGAGACCTCCAGGGACCTCTAACCCAACCTTCTTCTCAAAACTGGGATGACCGTGAGATCAGACCCAGTGCTTCTGGGCTGGATTCAGCCAGTTTTCTACACCAAAATTTTTTGAAAACCTCTAAGGATGGAGTCTGAGCAGCCACTCCAGGCAGCCTGTTCCAGTGCTGAACCATTCTCACAGGACAGCATTTCCTCATATTCAGTTCAAACCTCTCTTTTTCCAATTTATGTGTGTTGCATCTTCTCCCTCCACACGTATCAGTGAATAGACTGGCTTCAACTTTTTGATAATGCCCTTGTAGGCACTGAAAGGTTGTCATCAGGTCATACTGGAGACTTTTCTTCTCCAGGCTGAACAAGTGCAGTTCTCTCATCGTCTTCTTACACAGCATATGCTCTAGTGGGTGACCATGTTGGGGGCGCTCTGCTGAACCTACTTCAGTTGATCAACGTCTTTCTTGTATTGCAGGGCCCCAGATTAACCCAAATATCTTAGATGTGATTTTAAAAGTTCTAAGTAAAAGGAGATAATTGCTTCCTCAATCTACTGGCTATACCCCTGTTTATACAGCCCAGGACACTGTTGGCCTCCTCTGTTGCCAGAGCAAATACACTATGCTAACATGACTCCACTAATTCAGTAGAAATTTACTGTGGGAAATGTTAATATTACACACTGAAATGGAGATCTAATCAGATGTGAGCAGGTCAGAAATGTTTACAGGAAAGAGAGTTCTGAGGACAATTTTATATCCTACTGCACAAGCAGACTGACAGCATAAGAAATTTTGTATGGCCCCGCTACAAACCTCTCGGTTCCAAACAAGAAACATTATAGAAGTTTCAAGATACAGTCAATACACCAGTAATAAGGAGTTAGAACAATAAGGAAATTATCTATATTTAAGAAAGTCCTGGCTAATTTAAATTGCCTCTAAGAATCAAAGAAAGCTCTCTGGACTTTCCTCCTAACAGACACTACCTGACACGATACTACCTCCTGGCAGAAGGTATCCTGTGTTGGAGGAGCAGTGCTGTCAAAAAGAGAATGTATGGATAGAAGTGAACAGACTGCACAGCATCAGAGATGAAAGGGAGATGGAATCTTCTCTGAGATCCAACAGCTTGGAGGTGACACCATCAGCAGAGAAGGTGGTAGTGTCTACCCTTGTTGAGGTAAGCATAACCTCTGGAGAAGGGGAAGGATGGAAGCTGATGACTTCCAGCACCAGGAGAAAAGGTGAAGTGAAGTTCAAAGACAGATTTGGCTGCAGTGACCATAAGGTGATGGGGTTCAGGATCCTGAGGGAGGAAAGGAGGATGGCGAAAAGAAAACTCAAAACCCTGGACTCCAGGAAAGCAGACTTGATCTCTATAAAGATCTGGTTGGAAGAACCCCATGTGATAAAGCCCTGGAGGGAAGAGGAACTCAAGAAAGCTGGTTAATATTCAAGGATCACCTCCTCTAAGCTCAAGAGCAGTCCAGCCCAATGCTCAGGATGCCAGGCAAAAATGCCAGGCATGAACAACTCAAAAAGGAAGCATACTGAGGGTAGCAGCAAGAACGGGTAATGTCAGAGGAACACAAACATGTGGTCCACGCATTCAGGGATGAAGTTAAGAAAGCTAAAGCCCAAATGGAATTGAATCTGACCAGGAAAATCAAAGACATAAAAAATAAAAAATAAAAGAAGGGCTTTTTTTTTATGTGTGTCCTGTGTCCATTTCTGGGCTCTCCAGTACAGGAGAGGCATGGACGTATTGGACAGAGTCCAAAGAAAGGCCAAGAAGATGCTTAAGGGACTGGATCATCTCTTACATGAGGAAAAGCTGGAAGAGCTGGGACTGTTTAGCCTAGAGAAGTTTCAGGAGGATTTCACCAATGTGTACAGATACCTGAAGAGAGGCTACAGAGAAGACAGAGCCAGGCGGCTCAGTGGTGCCTGGTGCCAGGATCAGAGGTAATGGGCACAAACTAAAGCACAGGAGGCTCCCTCTGCGCACCAGGAGGCACTTCTGTGCTGTGTGGGTGTTGGACCCCTGGCACAAGTTGCCCATGGAGGCTTTAGAGTCTCCCTCCTGGAAGATGCTCATAAGCCATCTGGACATGGTCCTGGGGCAACCTGCTATGGGTGGCCCTGCTTGAGCAGTGGGGTTGGACCGGATGACTTCTTCCTCATCTGTTTTAGGATTCTGTAATGATCATTCTAACACAATAACTGGGATACAAATAGAATTAGGAAAGTGGATGGAGGGCATGAGTACTCTCAAGGTAAAAGTATGTCAAGATATTACTAGCACTTACAACAGCAACATAAACAAATTATTTAGTAGATTAGGAGCTAAAAAACTCTCCATTCTACCTCTATCCCATTTACTACATTTTGTTGTATTTACAGAGAGCTATTGTCTTGAAATACACAACACCTCTGCCTGTGAGTATTACCACATGCTGCAAATTAAGTTGTAAAAAGAAATCAACTCATCAATCACAATATCACAAGGGGACACTGAAGAATGTAAAAAGGATTAGCACTTCACCCCTGCCCAGGTCTTTCCTATCACTGCTCTAATTAAATACTACCTTAAGTGCTTTATTATCATTAGAAAACTCAACGTTGAAGGCTAGCATTCTTGAATATAACTACTGAAGCTAATTAGAAATGAGAAAAAGAAAAATTTTCATTAAAAATGTTGAGAATCCCTAAACAGAAATGAATTATTCCTTTGGAATAAAGATTTGCCATTTTGTGAATTTAGAATAATGTAATAAATAGCTTTCACTAATCTGAAATCTTTTATTTCGAACCATACACCTGACATTGCCTTCATAAGTAAGAGTAGATTTACCTGTACCTACCAAACCATTGTTAGCATTTAAAAGACTCTTGGCTTATGATTAGCTGCTAAAAGACTTAATTCCTCTTCTAACATTTTATATGCTGATTTTACTTTTTTTTTTTTTTTTTTTTTCCAGGCTTCGCACAGTCAAGGGCTTTATGCTTTACTTCTCTGGATATACATATGTTAGTCATTACTATTTATGAAGGTGATGAAAAAAACAACATTGACCAGTCAGAGAAATATAAATTTTAGATTCCAGCACAGAGTGCAACAGCACAATTGAAAACAAAACAAAAAACTAAAGCAAATACAAAGACATTTGAAATTTAAAGAAATGCAATATAGCTTTAAAAACACTTTTCTTCTCCACTTGACTGCCAAGTTACCTGACTCAGGATTTTGTGGCTTTCCCTGGAACCAGCTAATGATATCAGTAACATCAGAAACTTTGAAGTGAAATTGCACTGTCATCAGCAAAAGTCAGGAGTGCATGGAACCTCTGATTCAAGGCAACTGTCTTTCCAATTTTTAGTCATGTTAAAATGGAAATACAAATTAATTTTTAGTCAATGTATCTATATACAAAAGAACCCAGCTTCTAATATAACTTCATTTGTTTACATTGTAAAGGAACAATGAAGGTTTAAAAATACTTGAGATAGGAGATATGATTTTGTTCATAGCACTGATTTAGTTTGTTTTTTAAATGCACTTTTTTTTTAAAAAAAAGAAAGAAACAAGTCATGATACACATCATACATTTTCAGATTTTCCTGCCAAGTTAAACCTCCAGAAATTATGAACTCCCCTAGAAACAGTTCTCTCATCATGAACATGCATATAGGAGCTTCTATACCTGCCTCTGAAAGAAAGCTGTTCTTGAAATAAGACAGAAAAAATATTCACAAATACATAGGATCAGTTGACAGAAGTTTTTGTCAGAAGACAGCAAAAGGACACACTGTGCAGGCAGTAAGGAAGGTGTGAAGGAGCTACATTGTTCAATTCTGGGACTGACCAACATATCACAACTCATTTTTCTAATCCAGAAAAGCAAATTAAATCTGTCTATTAAACTGCAAATTAAAGCATAGTCAACACACCAGTTTTACTACTGCTGTGAAAAGAGGATCATCTCAAAAAACATAACTGTAGAAAAAGTATTAAGTGCAGGTGATTCTTACCCTGGTCTTACCATTGCAGTTTTCTTCAGTGTAGAGAGCTGCTAGCTAAGCTTGTGACAATTTATTATTAATATAAAGAGAATCACTAGCCTATGTGAATTAAACTAGTTCATTTTTCATCTCAGTTTTCTATATAGGTGAATCTTTCAAGTAGCTTACAACTTTCTAAAGTTGCAGAAAAAGATTTTTTTTTTTTTTGCTTCATTTCTTCCTATGAGCTTATATAATAATATAATTTAAAGGTGCCCCTGCATTATCCACAGTTGGTGGGCAGAAATGTACTTTCTTTAGAACAATTTTTATGGCTCCATTTGTTAAAGGGGGAAAAAAAAAAAAAAAAAAGGCTGCTAAGGCGTTTCATGATTTCTGTGCAAAACATTCACTATGTAGGAGTGCCTTATTTGCATAGTGGCATGTGGGTAGGACTTGGACAAGCACACTGAAAGATATGACAATCAAAGCCAGATATGTGGGAAATCTCTTTTAAATCTAAAAAGACCTCACCCGGGTTTCACTGACTTAAGTAAACATTACTTCTAAGGAGAAATGAATGCATGAACTACTCAGGAGGTAAAAACTGTCTTCAAGCAATGTAATTTCTGTTGGGTACCAGACCAAGAATAATTCCTTATTCTGTCTAGCATAGCAAAAATCAATAAGAAATGGAATTTTGATCAATGTTAAGAATTTGCATGTGATTGTTCCAGCTAATGACATGCATAACGCGTTATAGCTGATTTCTGCCACTGACATTCTGTCAATTTAATAACAGAACCTTCTTTTGATGTAACTTGACTGCCATTAGCATTCCAAATAGAGTGAACTGTTTTGTTAATATCTCTACAGAAGAGAAAACTGAAGTCAAAATGTAAAACAGAAGATAACCTGGGCCAGTTTCTCATGTAAAACACTTGTCTTTAAGCCACTGCTCACTGGAAACATGTACATACAGTTCCTTACTAGACTGGGAGAGAGTAAATTCCTATTTTAAACCTCATATGAGATGACTAGCATGCAAAAAATTATTTACTTTGCAGAAGCCAACATTAAATCTTATTTTTTTCAAGCAACAGACATTCCTAAATACTCAACTGAACAATATGACTGGGGGGACTCAGGCTTGAGTAGAAAATTAGACATTGTTAACATATTTGGAAAAATGGTCAAAGAGGCTACTGGGCCTACCTTTTCATGACATAATCTACACCGATCATAAGGAGAATCTCAGTTTTTGTAAGTCTCGTCCAATCTGTCTTTGTGGAACTTATGAGGAACTGCTTTCTTCTGCAATACATAATACTCTAATACAGGAATGTCAAATTATATTAATAGTCAATTTCCTAAGCACTTTCTGCTGCACCTATGAGTACAATGATATCCAGCAAAGTGATGATATAGCTTTCATGCAGACAGTTTTGCTCCACATCATCTATATGTTCTATTAGATGCTAGTACAGTAAGCACAGAAAACTTGGGCTTAATCTTCTTCAGAGCAAACACTCCGAAGGTTACAGGATCAGCATCTTCAGATCTTTCGTATATGTATCAAACCATATCAATTGTTATTATCATAACCAAATCTAGAAAAACTACTACCCCTAGAGACTCCCTATCATTTTTTTTTATATATATATATTTTTTTTAAGTTAAAAATGGAGTTTGTGGTATTCTTTTTATTTCCCTTATGCTAGTATAACTGGACAATACAGACTTGCAAAACTCTCAAAGCTCAGGAGATTATGAAGAAAGATTTATTCCTCTCTCTCATTTTACACATTAAACAAATAAATGAATTTCCCCTGGAAAAAGATTGATTCTACTCACACAATTTACATGTTGGCTACTCCTGGAAGTCAATTCAAACTCACACTATGACCCCTAAAAGACTCCAGCAGATGGCAGCTTAAAAGAGCATTGTATTAGTATAACAAAAAAAATCTCACCTTGTATATAAGAGATCCTTCACAGTAATGATATCTTATGTGGGAAGGAACACACACTAAGTAATCCCACTCACCCAGCCTGCCAATCTTAAAATCAACCAGTTCCTTACAATCTTTTTCATATGTATTCGGTATGTCATTCTTATTTAAAAGATGCATAATTTCAATTTCATCTTAATTTAACGGGCATTAGCCGATTGTTAATAAAAGATAGCACGTTCTAAAAATAACATAACAGAAAAATCAGGTGAATGAGATATGAAAGATCATACAAATCACTGCAACAATTTTACATATATGCATGTTGTAGCTCAATCACGCTGCATTCTGCAATAACGTTCAGAAGATCAGTGCTGAAATCAGAGGAACAAAATCTCCAAGTGAATGAAGAAGTGACCAACCAATTCCATTTCTTATCATTACTAGTTCATAAAAAATGCCATCTGGGGGAAGAGAGAGAGAAAGAAAAAAAAAAAAAAAAGGAACTTTCAATAACAACAACAAAAAATCAACCTTGAAGTTGTGGTCAGATGTCATATTCCAGATTAACCTGGAGGTGCTGAAGAGCTTTAAAACCTTTTCCTCTTTGCCACACAATGCTGACATCAGCTTAAGACTACTATAACCATATGATCTTTGAGTGCCAAAACACTCCCTTCACAACCTTCTGTGCAAAAAAATAAAATAAAATAAAATAAAATAAAATAAAATAAAATAAAATAAAAATTGCTAGGTTACTTCAAACTTCTTTATCAGAAACTTAAACTAAGACTTTTTCTTGAAGCAGATGAAGAAGATGAAGAACACTCGCACCTTTCCATCTGTCAGCTGTGCTGTAATATAGACAGTTACACTTCAACTGATCTAGATGTTTCACAGTGAGCTTGAGCTGCTATTCAATTTTATTTCATTCTGTGATTATCATCATTCAGGTTTGGCAAATAAGCCATTTAATTGTGGAGACAAATAGTGGACTTCACTTTACCTTTGTCAGTGAAATTGTTAGGTCTTCAAATACTACTGTCTAGTTCATACAACAGGAGATTAATAATAAAGAGATGTTCATTTCACAAACAAGGGGTATATAAATGAAGCACTAAATGCACTAAATGATGTATCTGAAACGATATGAATGATACAATGCCATAGAAAACATATGTTAAAAAAAAAAAAAGTTACCTTGATGGCTTTTAATTCTAAAATAGGTTTGTATTTAGCTGCTACAATTGTTCTAAAAGGCAGACATCTGTGAATTTCATAATGGATTTAACAACACGACTGTATTGTAAACATTAAAAATCAAACCTAGCTGGCTTCTAGCATTAAAGGATCCTTCCTCAAAGATACTCCTTATAGACTAATATCTGCTGCATCAACTAACCTGCAATACTTCCTTCATATACTACTTACAGTAGAATGTCAGGAAAGAGATAATTGTGCTACATCTGAGATAAAAAAATAACCTAATTGCTTATTATAAATCCTCAAGCAGAACTTCAGCCTCTTTTTATTTAGAAGGTTGAAATTTTGTCTTTAAAATATTTGCTTAACAGCATCTACTATAACAACAACTCAGCTGGCATTTATTCTACATGTGCTCAGGTGACTCATACATATATTGTGTGAAATACAGCAATGATGGAGTTCTGTTGCTCCCTCTTAATTGCTATTGGGACTACTGGTGGTTTCTGGAACTGGTCTGCACCACACAACACAGAAAGTAACATTGCATTTTTATCAGAAAGTAAACAGATGTATCAGTGAATTCCACAAACCAATCTGCAGCTAAAAAAAAATATTAACTGAAGATAAGAAACGTTACAAGTAACATTCGGGAAGACACAGATGGTCTTCAAGAGCTAAATATGTAACATGTCTGAGGGAAATCCCAGTTTTCACAAACCAATTCAGGCAACTTCAGATAAAATAGAAAATGTCAAGGTGCTAGATGGGAGTTCCTCCAAAGCTTCCACTTCCAGAAAAGGTAAGACTGTGACAATGACTACGTGCTCCCAACAACAGAAGAGCCTTGCTCCATACTACAAAAAGGATGCAAGGGGATGAACCATAGATATCTAAGCAGAAATTCCTGTTGCTTGACTCAGTGCTCCTATAAAAACTAGACTCCCAAATATAAAACCCATAACTAGTGGAAAAAAGAAATCACTATTTCTCAAAGACAGGGAAAAATCAATAGGGAGAGATTATGACATCTAATCATTTTAGTCAATTCAGTTGCTTTTCAGCACACAGTTTAACTTGAAAAAATCAGTTTAAATTTTGATTTTTTTTTTTTTAAAGTAAGGAAGCATCATGTGAGATTACTGTCTTCCACTATCTTACATTAAAAGGCAAAATGGTTGTTCATTCTTGACCTCTTTTTCACACAGGTACATGCTACTAATAAACAACATCATGCAGGAACAGTTAACAGACAAGGAAATCTACTTCTATTTCCAATTTCTTAGAAAAATATAACCATATTTCTATAACTCCATCAGTCCCAACACAACTCTAAATTAAGTTTTTCTTGCTGAACTACTTTTTTCAGTGTCTATCCTTTATACAAAAAGCACTTACAACTGATGATATTTTATTTACTTTTTTTCTAAATTCATCATGATTACATTATCAGTTTAAGGATGATCTGATTAAACCTACCAGTGCAAGATTTTTTTAATGTTACAGTGATCTTTCAATCACAAATAACATTTTTTTTTTTACAGAGTTTATATATATTTCCAGTGATATTTTCTTTCAGTAATTTTTTTTTTTTTCATTCAGCTTTAAACATGCAGAGGAAGACACTCAGCTGGTCTGAATGCTCACAAATGCTCCTTGCAGTTCAGTTTGGAAAGCTCAAAATTATCACTTTGCTAGAATAAAGGTTGGGTATTTTTAATATAGGGAAATACTACTGTTAGTACTAGTTAATAGCTAGACAAACAACAGCACTCGATTAGTACACAAAAGTGAAGACAGTCATGCAAAAAAATACATTCACACTAGGTTCTGGCTTTTTTTTTTTTTTTTTTTTTCCTTCAGTATTCTCTTGTGGTCTGGTCCATTTAGCACCTGCTAAGCCTAAACTGTATAGACAACTCTTGAAAAATTGTCAACTACTGAAGTGCAGATTCATTTTCAACTCTAATCTCTTGCTGGTGTAAGTACTGTCTGGAAAAGAAAGGTGGTCTTTCAAGCTCTGCTCTTATTCACATACACAAACAAACAAACAAAAATAAAAAATAAAAAAATAAATGGTAAGAATGGGTCTCAAGCAAAGGCCAAAAGAATTAAAACAAGCTCCTGTGAACTTAGCTTGCATATAACTGCTGCCATCTTAATAAGGTGAGAGCAGCTTTTAAATCCCAGGCAGATTCAGAAGCTGCAGCCAGTCCCTGCCATATGGAGACAGCCTGGAATCTGTCAAGTTCACTTAGCGAATTTTATCTTTGGGGAGTCAGTCAGGCAAGCTAGATCAGAGTAAACAGGATGCTGTTGAGATCTGGAGGCTAATGCTGGTACAGGCTGGACTACTGAACCAAAAACATCAGTTTTAAATAAACATGTGCTTGACTGAAAAAATTAACGATAATTAAATCTTCTTGGGAAAAGAAAAAAAAAGCAATTTGTTTGATTTTCATTGGTCTCTGAAAGATCCCGTTATCTCTCTGATATCAGGAATTAGCTAGACTTTCCCTTTCTTTCCATTATTTCTTTTGTAACAACAACATATAAATGTTTTATTATTAGCTTAAAATATTGATCAATTTGAATGCCCTATTTAAATGATGTGCATAATTACACAATCTTTTTAACAGGTGTACACGATACCTATGTACAGAACAGTAAGAATGAGGAGTGTCATATTCATATGACACATGAACTACATGCAAACCCAAGTTTCTTCTTCATGCTTTGTAGAAGACAAGTCTGGGGTCTCCACACCTATCAAATTCTTTGTTGGTGGATGGGAATTAGATAGACTGTTGTGCTCTGGGTAAAAGCCAGAATCTTAAAAGTAATCTCCTGTACATGCTTTTACTGATATTCAGCATAAAAATAAGCCTTATCCATTTTTATTCGTTGGTCTGAGCCAAAACCAATTCTTTTGATGTCACCTAGCTTAGAAAATGCAGCACAATATGCAAGGGAGGTTTTAAAATGCTTCATAGACTTTACCCATTATATTAATGGGTTTCAAATTGCAACGTATGGAGCACTTTCTGCTGCTGATCCACAGGCAGCTGGCCAGTCACCTGGAGCTGTCTCCTCTCCTTGTTTCCCTCTGCTTAATCACTATGAAAGACAGAACTGAAAACAGGAGGAAAAAAAAAAAAAAAAAAAGGTAATGCAATTTTTAATACCATTTTTCTAGATATACAGTTACGATGCTTGCCACATAACTATCCTGAAGCAATGACCTTTCCTGAGGAAAGAACTGCACAACTATGAAATGCAACACAGTTTGCTGGCACAATAAGCAGTGGACCATACCTGGCAGAAGAAGAGGTGGGGGAGCATGAGAGAAATAACTTTTTACTATAGGGTTAATTTAATTAGACTTTAAGGTGAATGAGTAGAATAGCTAATTTTTCAAAATTCCCTTATTTTCAGGCAAAAAAAAAACAGACTTTATCACACGCCCAAAGAAGATGGTCATACACTACCCAGTCGTTTTCTAGAATTATTAGCAATTTAAATTGGAAATATTTCTTTTCAGCGTGTACTAACAAATATTCTTTAGAAATGGTGTCTTTCACTGGATAGACTATTCATCTGAATACTTTAAGTGACACCTACAGATTCCTTTGGGGAACTCAAGTTATCTGCATATATAAGTGAGACAAGAAAGCTACACTGACCTGGGTCATTAGGATAGCAAAGGCTTCTAGGAATCTAATTAGCAAATCATAATAAAGATTTTTTTCTAAATTCACTTATTTAATAAATTGTTTCTGTACTACTAACCTTTCATTTCAACCATGGTTTATTATTTTATTTGTTTGTTTTCAGATACTTGTTTGTGTGCATGTAGTAATTCACAGTTACTACAGTGAGTTAACACTAATAGTAGATTATTGCTTAATAGTAAAACAGATTGAAAAGCTGAAATCATTTAAGCTATCAACAACAGCTATTGGTCACACAAAACTATTTGTGAGTGCATGCCCAAACAAGTTAGCATGGTATATACATGTGTATATACCATGTACAATAACAAACAAATAAATAGCACATCACAGGAGAAAAGTTCATTCAAAAAGCAGCACTACAATATGCAAAAGAAGGGAGGCTGCAGTACTGTCAGATGTATGTTCCACTAAGACCTTCCACCACTGAAGAACAGGCCAGCCTTCCTAGTCAAGTAAAGCCTGACTGATAAAGCCAACAGGGAGGCAAGACTGATAAGACATCCTAATTCCTCCTTCAGTTTTGTGATCTGCCATTGCTCTGCCACAATGATGTGGAAAGCTTAAGTTTAATTTAGATTTCAGAATCATCTGCATAGTGCCCTACTTTCTTTGCAGTATAAATTAACAACACAAGAGCATAAATAAAGCCTAAATATTTCCTATGTCCAAAAAATGACAATTAAAAAACCTGCTTGTAGATGTTTTCAATGAGGCCATTTCCTATTTAGAATTGCGGTATCCTTCAGTCCAGAAGCAAGCACTGCTAGCTTCCTAAAACAAACCTATTAATAAGAGGGTGAGTGTCATACTTTGATTTTTTTTTTCCTCATTTGTTTCCACACATAGCAGGAATATATAATGTGAAATTTATTTTTACTCTGTCATTAAACACTTAATTGCTAGTCCTAGGAACATCTTTATTTGCAGACAATTCTTTGTCTACATAATTTATTGGTGATTCTCAACTGTAGAATCCACAGATTTGTTCTGTGAAGTACACTGACTTCAAAAACAGCATAAAAATGACAGCAAAAATCTGGATCATGGTGATGATAACAGTGAGGCAAACAGTCAGTGCAAGGCTATCTTGTTATTTGCAGAAATAAATCCTGCAAGAGGGTCACTAGGTCAGATAAGCAGTTTTCAAATATGCTGCTTCTTGTACGAAAGTGCCATAAGCTACTGTGGCATTTAGTTGGAATGAGAATTTGGAAAAGGAATGTTTAATTTCTAGAGAACACGTTACCCTGAGACTACAAATCAGTACTGCAGGATGATGTGCTGCCACATGGACTGCTTGTGAATAGACTGTTAAGCACTAATATGCTGAGAATTCATGCTGTTCGATATACTATTTTTCAGAAAGATCCTGTAGGATATAAGGGCAATACAAGTAAAAATGAAGTATTTAAAAGTTAGTTCTTCTGCATTACAACAGAATGTATAGGCTACAAGAAAGTAGCATAAACTACAATGATGGTGAATTGATATTGGTCATGCTAGTCCTGTCAGCTGTTTTTTTCTATGAAGGTACATAAAAATAATCTTTTTAAAAGACTTCCAGGCAACCTGGCTCACTATCAACCATTTTAATCAAAATATGTTTCAAACTTGGTTTTGAGTTAACACAGGTCACATTCTAACTCTTACTATTTCAATGCATTTGCAAAATGTGTATTTCATGCTATGATGAAAAAAGGCAGGATAGAGAAGGGTCTTTTCATTCTTCATATTGTTCAGCAGTATGTTCTTAGAGTTCATCAAGTATTTTTCCTGGATCCTAGAACTTGTTATCTTCTTTCCATTTCGACACAGTTTTGCAACTTATTTATGGGGCTGAGACTAAACTGGGCCCACTTGGAAAAGTTAAACTTAACAAAAAGATATGTTAACTTTGGCTGAATTCACATGAACCAGTTCAAAGGTTTATGCTGTTGTAATAACATGGGGTTCCAAAGAGAAGATCTACTTTTCCTGTTGTGTGGTATATGAAGTTTCCTTGCAAATATCATCAGATATTAAAAAGGGTAACATTCTCACAGATAAAACCATAACTAAGATATGCATGTTACTATTAAGGCACTTACTGCAAGAAACAGTGGTTAAATGAAAGAGACGAACAATACACCAGGGCCACTGCTCTGAACAAAATTCAGATTATTGTTGACACATTCCAGTACAGTGAAATCAGTTAATTATCTGAAATTGCTTTTCTTCAGGAGATGACTAGAAAATCAACACTGATGTTGACAACTGCTGTTAGCCTCAGAAAACAAGCTGAGAAATTGACTGAAATGTATGAATGTCCCACCATTCATACAGAGGGACAGATGTAGCTCCATCAATGAACCATTCAACTTGTTTGGGGTTTCTGCATCAAGGAAGGCATATTTGAGAATGGCCATATTAAATTTTAAGGGTGGAGCTACAGATTCCAAATGAATATAAAGTTGGCAACCTGGAGAGGCATCAGTCACCAGAGAAACTGAGATTTATCGGTAAGTGCTCAAAGATTCTTTTGGGAAGGGACTTTGTGAAGAAAAGAACAAGGTAGAAGTAAAGGCCCAGAAATGAATCTCTCATAATTGCATGAAGCACTTCAGAAAAACATTTATTTTAACAGTCTAGTATTTAATTAAAAAATCAGAATTAAGCTTTAAAAGCTTTTCACTTTCAAAGATAAACTCCAACAAATAAATTGGAATGATATAATGTTATTTGTCTACCCTTAGATATGATGTGAAGTGCTACCATCTGAGAACTGTGAGATCTTACACCCAGGGAAGACATCAGCTAGATCACATGCCTAAAGTTAGTAATCCTTGAATCAGAGGAATGGTGCATATAGAAAAAGCAGGAAAAAGGAAAGATTCTCAGAGTGAAATAGACCAATATAAATCATCATCCAAAGACTCAGGTTTGTAGGTGGTAACAGCACTGCTGCATTTTTTGTGTTTGTTAAGTTTCTAAGTAAGAAGAAGGAACACTTTTGTGCTTTTAATTCCTGCAAATCTAAATAAAGGGACACAAATAGAACAGAAAATATTCATGAGAAATAGCACTAGTAAAAATAGCACTGGTTCCAAAATTGTGCTTAACAATATTCACCTTCTTTTTCAAATTATTGAACTTATGATTTTGAACTTTGAAAGTACAAAAACTTCATATTTATGAGGCCTTTACCTAAAATCCTTTCCTTCTCCAAAATTTAATTTGTTATCGAATAGACCATACATAACATAGACCAAAGGCATAGATAACTGTGGACATAGTTAACTGTCATATTCCGAATATACATCAAAAATCTTCCCTTTTCAAATCTGGGATGATAAATGCAATCTGAAAATAGCCATAGCAGAAACAGCTTTCTGATTACAAAATTCATGTTAAAACACACTTTTAATATGCATATTAGTGGTGAAGTATATTTTCATTCATTCAGACTGTTATATAATAGAAACTAATCTTACAAATCTTACTGCTGATTTGTAAGAAGTCTTGGTGCTTTACCAGTTCTGAAAGCATCCCTAGTGAGAAAATGTCTTTCAGAAATAAATAAAATAAATAAATTTCAAAAATTTATTTATTTCTGAAATAAAGTTACATCCCCAACCTTGAAATCTTACCAGATTTCACCATAAAAAACAAACAAAAATTTGTTTCAATTGTTCACTACAAATTTGGCTGATTTACTGCAATTGTTAATTTTGTGAAGTTAAACACATCTTTAAAAATTACATTAAAAATACGTAAGCATTTAAAGAATTGTAAGCAAAATTCAATTCCTTTAACTTATATTTTGTTTTAATAAAGAAAGACAATGCCAAACCATTTGAAGGAGCACCAAACTTTCTGTAAACCTTTTTACATGAAAGATACTAAAATTCACATGACTCTAATTTGTAGTTAGTGTCTAATTAAGTGTTTAAGTTATTTCTTCTCATTAAATTATAACAACCAATGGGGGGGGGGAGGGGGGGAGGAGGAGGAGGGTATGAAGAGAAGAAAAATGTTTCTTCTTACAAGCGAAATTTTTAAATTAAGAAAATTCAGTCCAGAAAGGTAAGATGAGCTAAATAATCCAGAATTAATTTAAACTAATGTATAGAGGCAGATATCTGTATCTTTAATACCTGCAACAGTATGCTGTTTACACCACTTTACAGCAAAACAGGACAACAACAAAGTTTTTGCTCAACTTTCATTAGACCTGAACTCATCAAATTACTTAGCAGTCAGCTATCACTATGAAGTAATTTCTGTTAGAGCCATTTGAGTGCAGCACACAGAACATTTCATCCTCATGCTTTATACCCATGTGGTTTCAGATAGTGCTGCTCCTAGTGGTCTGACCTACTCCTCTACTTCCAAGGCAGATATGGAAAAACAGGTGCTGTGTCCACTACTCAACCAACGTGAAAGTGATGGCAGCTTAAGTTAATACTCCAGGGCTATAAACAGCACTGTTAAACAGTTTGTATACTGCCTCTTCTATGAACTCTGTTATGAGGGCAGTAATTTTTGGCAGAGAGGTAACACACAAAGTCAGAAGCAGAAATGCCTTAAATCTTCTCAATATGGGTTGCTAGAGCTGAATACTCAGACCAAATACTCTCTACAATACTCAATACAAATATGCATGTGTTAATTTTGCTGAGAATCTGCAATTCTTTGAAGATGAATCATACATTTCAAAGACAGAGAAAAGAAGTATGGAGAGATTTCATAATTTGTCCATGACCACAAAGCTCTTCAGGAGCACAAGCAAAAGAAGGATCCAGTAATTCTCATTGACAGGCATTAACTGAAATTCTGTCTTGGTCCAGACCTCTGACTATATGACAGAAGTAACATTTGCACTTCAGAAAAGTCAATTCCATAAGTATTTTCAGTAATTAAAGAATATGACTTAAAAAATATATAAACATTTTAAGACATACTTGTAAAATGTTATTTTCAACTTCCATAGGTTTTTTCTGTTTAGGATGTGCTTTAGCAGTTCTGAAATCCTAAACAGGATTTGTTAATACATGAGGTATTCTCATCCAAACAATGACTTTGTCTAATGGTACACATTACCCACAAAACAGACACAAAGAATCTCCATGTAACACAACATTGGGATAATTAATGATGCATATTCACTTCAAGGTAAAGCAAATGAAACTTTTTGTTGACTAATGTATTTCACTTCTGCAGAAGAGAAGCTTTCATAAGGTTGTGACAGATTTGCTAAAGAACAGGCATGACTTCCTTAAGGAAGAAATCATGTTTCCACCTCCCTTAATCATTATTATAATACAGATGTTACTCTTGTAACATCTTGTATGTATGTATAAAAAACTGTTTTATTAACTGTAAAAAACAAACAAAAAAAAAAAACAACAACAACAACAACAAAAAAAAAGATTTTGTTTAGGAAGGTGTATCCAAGATTCTCAAAGACCATTTTTATTTTACATTTCTGCTGTAGAACATCCTGAAAATAATATTATTATTTGAGTATCTACATATTCTTTCCTTCTCTTCAAAGAAAAGCTGGTACTGGTCAAATAGCCATGGAACAAGTGAATGACTCCAGAACTTTCAGACCATTTTCGGCAATGATCCACTGAGCTACCTAGATCATATCTCTATTTCTTCCCTTATATACTGGTTACTTACTTCTCTATCATATATGTTGTCAGGAGTACAGCTCCTGAAGTGCTTTGAGGATTAAAATTCTGCTGGCTTAGTATTTTTTTTTTTTTTAAATATAGTCCAGATATTCTGTTCTGTTTCCTACCAGAGAAGAAATTTAACCTTGTACATGATAGTTAAAGATCTTTCTCCAATAGAGACTGAGGAATACCCATCAGTTTATTCCCATCTGACTCTGTTCATTACTCCTATCTATTTTAACTCTTCAGATATTCAGGATATCAGCTGAATCATTTATGGTGAGTGTAATCAAACGGAACATCAGAAGTAGATCTCCAAGTACTCTGTGTCATTTCAAGCTTTATACTCCTTATAATCACATTTTGGACTGCTAGACAAAAAGGGTAGACTATATGAGGTTTTGTGTTTTTATGATAATAAAAAAAAATAAACAAACACAACAAGGACAGATACTTTAAAATCTACATCATTTTGTCATACCTCAGTCAAAAGCTACGTTCAACAATTGAAAGAGTAATTCTGGGAAAAAAATAAAAAAAAATAAAAAAGCTGCCCTCAACCTCTGAGTTTTCTTAAAGTGCATTCACTTTAATATGTTCATACTCCATGTCAAACATTCCCCTTAAACAGAATTTCATACCATGCACTGCATTCACAATTGCAAATATAAAGTATCTGATAACATTTAATGGCCTCTAGGTATAATCAGCTTAAAACCAGCATAAAAGAGACTCAATATGAATATGAAGCGTTTAAACCAAATGTGATGGAATCTCATGGGGAAGTCTGCCACACATATTGTCCTTTATTCTAGGAGGTCCTTCAGCTGTCTACCTTCACAGTCTTTGTAGCGGGTACAGAAAAATGACATGGAAAAGAAACCTAAGCATCGGCATGCTGCAGCAGTGGTTAACCACTTTTTCAATGAAGCAAGTTTTGATCGCTTCCTAGGAAAAAGCAATGACCCGTCCTTTAAGGGTAACATTTTTTCTTTGGGTCTGTAGGTTTCACTCATTTAAACTGAATTCCAAGTGTTAGCATCTTATTTAATACTTAGTTATTAAAATATCATATAAACAGATAAAAATTTATGACACCTCTCTACTGCATTTATTTAATATTAGCAGCTGCATTCAGTTGGTAACTTTTTGAAAAATGTCAGAAGCAGGTTCTAATGCACGACGAAATTTGCACTACTAAGTAGTGCCAGTACTGTCAGCTAAATATAATCACCCTATTTATCTATTATTTATACCCAAAATATCACATCTGCCAAGACAAAACCAGAAGTGTTCACATTATCATTTCTGCATTTATCCCAGTATATTACCTATCTGTGTAAATGATATATAGGTATGGCATACAGAAACCTACAAAGCTAAATTTGAGTACCTAAAACCAGAGACTGTATAAGAATCATCTACAACAAATCCTTTGTAGGTTACTGAAGATAGTAACATTTTCAATTGATTAATATATGTCTATTAAGAGCTGGACTAAAAGCTGCCTAATTATCGAAATCCAATTAATCCTCAGTGGCTACAAATAATTTTAGGCTTTGTGGACCTGGGATAAATTCCAGAAAAGCTGAATTAACTCTTCCTCATTATAGTGCAAGATAAAATAAATAAATAAATAGATAAATAAATACATAAATAAGACAAGATTTTGGACTATTTAAAATAATGATCACTGATATCAAAGTTACATAGAATTTATTTTTAGGCTTTTCTTAAAAATCAAAACTCCTTTAATTTTCCATGAGCTGTAACTATACAAGTAATGTACCAGACAGGTACAACTGACTCAAATTTTCCTAAAATTGACCTTCTCTAGATCCCAGAGGATTATCCTGCTTGACATTAAGAAAGTTCAGATTCCAAATTCAGACCTTTAATTGACAAGGTTGCTGAAATTTTCCATTGCTTCTGTGCAAGATTGTAGCTATCCTTGGCCTAGAATACCCAAACAGGTCCCTACAGAAGAAATAATGCTTTTCTTCTTCATAGGCATGGTTCCAGTACTGTTATATTTAGATCTATATGTTAGATAAAAGTTAAGTGATTGCACAATAAATTTATTCCAATTATTTTATTAACAATAGGTGGAAATACCATTATAGCTCAGTTACTTGATCATCATGTTTGCAAAGCTGAAATCACATTTTGTAGCCTGCATTTCCCATATGATACTCAACTAAATGGAACTAGTTTTCTCCTATGCTATCTCCTTTTTGTATTAAGGTTGCCACCTGGAAACGAAAGCTTGGAATTGTTGCATATTAATTTACATGTTTTCCAAGTTCCTGCTCACCCCAGTTCTACAGAATGCATCTGACCTAGTAACAATAGTTCTACTTCCCACTTCACCATCTTTACATATTCTATGATGACCCATTGATTTATTTCAATATATAAAAGGTTAATCTTAAATTTCTATCAGGCATGCTGATTTAAGTTCCTCTATAAAGTTACTTGGATTTGCCTTTAGTTTTCAGTTTTAATTCCCTGTTGTCTAACCTCTCACATATGATGTTCTAACATTTCTAGACAAGCAAGATCTTTATGCAACTTTAGTATTAGACAAATTAAACCTCTTTTACACTTGTTTTTGTAATGTCAGTTACATCCTTCATGTAGCGGCACTCACCTGCTACCTTGTTTTTATTTGTTGCTGGTGGTGTTTTTTTTGTGATTTTTTTTTTAATAGCTGTTCTTGCCTGTCTTTTGGGGGGCCTGAAGAAAGAAAACACAAAATTCCTTGCTCTTGTAATTGATAGGTATGAGCAGCCGATGAAATTGCTGTTGTTTGGACCAACGGAGTTCAAACCCCAGCAATTCTTTATGAATTCACTGTAGCAGTCTTCAAAGGCACTAAAAGAAGTGAAATAAAAGGGCATTTCCACATCTTTTGATATATTTTCTGTATTAGAATGCATTAAATACCACATCCAAAAAAAAAAAAAAAAAAAGTACCTCCCAATAATGGGAGACTACCTCCCAACAATACCATGAATGAGCAAGGTATTGCTAATCGAAAGCTACATGTAAGGTCTCCACTATCCTGATAATATTGTTTGTGTCAAAGTAAAGGTCACAAGATGAAACAAAAGCAAGGTAGATGAAAGGTTCAGTTCAAAAACAAATTGTGCTACAATTTTAAAATGGCTAGAAAGACTCTAAAATCAGACAAGTACAGTGTGAAAGTAATTAATGTCTTCAGATCTTGTGATTCTTATAATGAATGGACTCATGTCTGATTTTTAAAAGGAAATGCTAGTATACTAAGTATAGTAGCTGATTTTAGAATATATATACATATCTATGCTGTGTTGGGGTATGGGAATATTGGATGAATTCCACTTTGGAAAACTAGATTTCATTTCTAGCTAATTCCAATTCAAAACATATCAATGTGGCATGAATTTAGGAATTATATCACTTTAATATTAGAGAGAAGCAAATCTAACCATAATCAATTAAATATTTTTCTTCCCTCTTTATAATTACCAATCTTTCTCAGTATTACAGTACAGCATGGAGAATATTAGCATCTTGCTGCATAAAAAAAGGATAAAATACTTGAGACACTTAGCCCATTGGCAAACTATGCAAGGGAATTTCAGTATGAATGACTATGTTTAGGGCCTTTCAGCAGAGTGCTCACTGTTTACTCTGGAATTAATCCAGGTCTATAAAACTTGTACACCTACATTATGTCTGTATTTAAGTGACAATACACTGAAAGGTGATTCACTTCAGTATAAAAACTCAGTAAGCAGTTTTAAGTTGATTTTTGACAAACAACCTGTTGTGGTTTAACCCACCCGGCAGCTAAACACCACACAGCCATTCACTCACCCTCCCCCCTCCCTCTCTGCGATGGGGAAGAGAAATGGGAAAGTGTAGCCTGTGGGTTGAGATAAAGATGGTTTATTAAGACAGGAAAATAATAATAATGATGATAATAGTACTACTACCAATAATGTGTACAAAACAAGTGATGCACAATGCAATTGCTCACCATCCGCTGATTGATGCCCAGCCTATCCCCGAGCAGCCAGCTCCCCGGTCAGACACCCCTCTATATAGCATGACCCCAGATGGTATGGAATACCCCTTTGGCCACTTTGGGTCAGCTGTCCTGGGTCTGTCTCCTCCCAGCTCTTGCTGCACCCCCAGCCTGCCCACTGGCAGGACAAAGCAAGAAGCTGGAAAGTCCTTGGCTTGGTGTAAGCACTGCTCTGCAACAATTAAAACATCAGCATGTTATCAGCACTCTTCTCATCCTAAGCCAAATTATAGTATTCTACCAGCTCCTAGGAGGAAAATTAACTCTATCCTAACTGAAACCAGGACACAATCTTTAGCCCATTAGCACCCACGGTACAGTTATTGTTAGAGTAGTAATCTCTAGTTCTAACAACTTTATATCAGTATTTGATTTTCAGAAGTATCTAGACTGAAAAAAGTGTTAGAGTTTGAGTATAATTTCCTAGCTTTTGGCACAAGTGTACTAATTTATCACTAAAATATCAGTATGTTGAGAACAGTCTAGCTTGTGTTAATCTAATTACGAAATACTAGAATGTAAACACAGTAATTTTCTTTACCTTCAGGACACAAAACCAAAGTGAAAAGATGGAACCCATGGCAATGCTACTGATTGCTCTCTAAAGGATCTACTCAGTAAAACAGAACGTAAACTTCGTTTAAAAAACTGTTAACATATTTGGTTTCCCGCAAAGATGTTATTTTCATTATTTTCTACTTTTCTAATCAATTCATCATTTTCTGGTTACTTGAAATGTGACTATAGGTACTTGCATTGAAAACTTTTGAAAAATGTCCACGTTCTTTCTGCTTCTGCATTTACGTCCGTCAGAGTTCTTCCAGAAAGGGATATGAACCGCCATGTTAAATAAAAAACAAAACAAACAAACAAACAAAAAAAAAAAAAAAAAAACACAAAAAAAAAACCAAAAAAAAACCAAACTACTTTAAAATGCTTTTTCTTCTTTTTCTTTGATGCTCTCTATTGTGAAACTTTTATAAAGTTGATCAGGAGAACTTCTTTTTTCAAGGCTCATAATACTACTGAATTGATAGCAGAAGGTGGTATGTTAGGCTTAAGTATGAAATGTCCTGAAGAGTTCTCTAAAAATGTTTATGCCTGCTCTCCAGGTTGAAGGGTCTGTCTTTATTCAGAGCATTTTGCTTCTGTCCTAGATAGCAAAAACTTGGACATCATTTTTTGTCTTATGTACATTTACAGGCTTGGCATGGAAACAGGACTTCATATACAGATCTGTAACACTGCACGCAAGATGTCTTAGTCGATATTCATATTCAGAAAAAAAATACTGCTGGAAGCACTGCAAGTTTCATTATGTGGAATAACAAGGTGTCAGATGTGAAAGGAAGTCTCCCATAAAACATACAGTAGGTTTGAAATTTCACAAGACATTAGGCTGTTTTAACTAAAGGTAAGGCGAGAAGCTAAATTTTAAGTGTGACAAAATCTGAGGATGCTTAAGCCTCTAATGTAAATATATGAATTTTGAAGTGATACATATTTGTATTAAATTGTCAAACTACATTGTTACTCTAAGTATAATATTCCTGAAATGCCTTTACAAAGCCAGCTGGAAACCTTGACATTTCATCCATATTGTTATTTATATACATATTTACTGCTGCCACCTGCTTGTAACTTGGCTCATATCATGAAGCAGTACAGTTCCCTTGTTTCATTATACTTTGACATTTCACTATAACTACATAGCTGCCCATTTCTCAGTTTCCAATTGCTCTGCAGCCACTCTTGAATTATATTGGCTTAGTAATAGAATAAAGATCTTTCTCTGCGGTAGTACTAGCCTCTTTTTTTCATACCCAGATGGTACAAATCACTGCTGGCACACGTAACAATTATAGCACAGCTTCTGCTGCTTAAATGAACCCCCATAAACCCTACAGAGTTAGATTAGATTAGGGAATTGGGAGGTGGGGAGGAGGTCTGGCCAGTGGTCTCAGCTGAAACCGATATGTATTTGTTACTGTCTGTGTATGGCTGTGATGAAGTATATAGCATGTTTAGTAAGCCTGTTCTAAGAAAAATGCAAAAACAATCTAATAAAGAAAAAAAAAAGTCATAAGCAGTATCACAACACATGTTTTTACACATTATTATTCAAATAACTAGGTTAATTGTTAATGTATCACAATAAAACTGACACTTTCCAAGGACCAACACAGGAAACAGCAGTCTCCAGAAAGAGAAAAAGCTACTGAACCTCAGACCAGTTACTCAAATTTACCCATGTCCTTGATTCTCTTGATAGTGTAAGTGGAGCAATCAGCTTTTTGATATTTCTGAAGGAAGCTGGTGGGCACTGTTCAGATCCTCAAAAACATTTAGAAATACATCAAAATTTCCAGTGAGTAGAAATGCCAATAACTGAGCATAGATGAGGGAATTATATGAAGAGGTCCTGTGAGAACACTAAGCTAAACTGGTCTGGAGATGGAGAAAAATTCTCCCTAGGCCAACCTACTTAATAGATGAGCAACATTTCTGTGTTGTCAGTCCAAGAGTGTGTCATGAATCATTTTAAATCTTCTAAAGGAAACATAAAGCATGAAAACCTTTACATGTGAAAAAAAAAAAAAAAATCATTTATGCCTTCACCAGAGTTATACCGCTTTAAATTTAATATAAGCTAGAGCACAATCTAGAGTGCACACACCTTTACTTATTTTAGGAAAATTGTCCAGGCATTCAGTATTTAAAATATACTAAAGTTGAGGGAGAAAAGAGAGAAGGAAAACTTAGTATAAAAATATTTACATTTAGTATTCACATAAGTCTTACAAAATAATGTGTTCTAAGAAAGTACCTGCTATACCTTTTCCTTTACTACATCCTGCTTAGGAGAATTGACTCCTGTGTATCTGGAAGGCTAACAGTTACAGACGTACTTCAGCAAGAGGGAAAAGGAGGGGATTTAATGTCATTGTTCCAGTCGTCAACTTAACTTCCTGCTGACTACAAGCTTCCTGATAAAATAGAAAAGAAAGTTCATCAAACAAAAAATAAATCTATTTGATGTTTACAGTCCAAAACTATCACCATACATTGCACATCTAAATCAAATACAATACGCTAACTTGAGAAACTTGTGTTTTTTACTGTAAAAATAATTTAAGAGTGGACTAAAATGAGTAGAACTTCATGCAAATCACTAATTTCTCCTGGTGTATTGATGACAACCGCATCTCAGTACAGAACAGGAAGAGGGAAAGCCTATTCATTTATCACAAGATCCACGGAAAGAAAAACAAAACACAGAAAACTCAAATAAGTTTCACCTTGTAAACTTAATTTCTATCTTAACTGGGATTGAGTCATTCAGTCTCGAAACAAAGGCCAGGGTTTAAAAAAAAACAGCTTAGCTTCCATTTAGGTCCAGGAAAGGAAAGTCCTGTCCTTCTCCCCCCTCTACCCTACCCAAAAAAAAAAAAAAAAAAAAAAAAAAAAAAAGACTAGTAACTTTAACAATTGTAATCTAAATCTGATGTTTTATGAATTTTTAAGGAAGATAAGAGGATTTCTTCTCTATGCTGAAAGCAATAGGGTACACACTGTTACACTAGTGGCAAAAGCTCAAATACATTCTTCCTGATGAAATTGCACACTCCGTAATGAAAACCTAATACACATCTGCCTGAAATTTAACCCCACAGATCTCTCAGGAAAAACACATACTTGGGGATCATCTACCCCAGCAAAGGAGTAGAATCTTGTCTCGCTCACACATGAGCACAAACACAGCTGAACTGATGGGAACTTACCGAACACTGAATATGAATTTACCACTAATAATTTAAGCAACTGCGTGGCTGGGATGAACAAAGTTGCTTGCTTTAACCATTCCCTCCAGAAGTAGATCTAACCTGAATAAAGACTTCCCCACCTTCCATAGGTTACAATCTATGTCCTTCAGAACAGTTGTCCCCATGCCAAACGTACAGAAAGCTTCCCACAAGCTTATGATCTTTACTGTTTGGACTGACTAACAGCAGTACTTGAAAATGCTCAATAAGTACTTGATAATGCTCAGCAGTACCTGATAATGCTCAAAATTAGCAAGAAAAGGTCAGAAAATAACTGACCAACAGAAAGAAAACTAAGTTTTGATGTATATGTTTTTTAATCTCAAAGAATTTACCTTTGTCTTTGAGAAGCGTTAAATATATTTGTGATGACCCCTACATCTCCCTGCATTTTGCTTTTGAGTTCTGCTATTTTGCATTTCGATTAATTAAGTACCATGGAGGCAGATTAATATACATGAAAATGACAACTTCTGAATTCATTGATTAATGAGTTTCTGCTATTTACAGTTGAAAAAAAAAAATCCCAAATCTCTAATGCAACTGTTATTCAGTTGATAAACTTTAAGGAGAAACATCATTTTACAAGAATAATATCCTAGTTAATTATTTTTTTTCCACACAAGTAGTTTTTAGTTCAGTTTTGTAAAACAAAAAATTATGTACTTATCTTCCTTCCACCATTGACCTGTATTTATATTTTACAGGAAATTAAATATAAGATAAGGACTCAAGCTACTGTTGAGGAATAGCTTTAGAAGTTAATTTATCTACAAAATGTCAATTTTCAAAGAAATTAAGTATTTCCTATGCTTTCTGAGCAACACTTACATGGTGGAAAACTAGTAGACTTTAAACTTAAACAATTATTCATACTACAGCCTGCTTGCCAAAACTTGGTGTGAATTCAATAGAAGCAGCTAAGGAAAGTAAGGCCAATTTATATGCATTATATGATCAATGTGGGTGCAATGCATCTCTACATACGGATGAGGGAATAAAAGCACTCTACTACATACAATAAAAGCTGCCAGATAAGCATTTTTTTTTTAACCTTCTAAGCCACCAGGAAAACATTGGTGGATGAGTCAAATAGAAGAAATATTTTATGGACAGTTTTTCATGTTAACAATTGACTTTTTTGAAACATTAAAAAGAATCTCTCAAATTGAAAGATTTTCAAAAAAGTTCTCTTTTACTCCTGAAGCTAAAAAGCCTGCTACTATAATACCAACAAAAGTCCATAAAATTAAAAATAAAATTTATCTAGCAATACAAATCTTACAACATAAAAGCATCAAAAAATGACTGATTTATTTTAAATCTATCTTTGCATTACAACAACGTAAATTGGTCTATGGTAAGCTCTATTACAGAAACAGTCTGTTTCTGTAAATGTCTATACCTAGTTGCAAACAAAACCATTCAATAATCTAATTCAATAACGCACAGTGATTGGAATTTTTAGAAAACCTCATTTATTGGTCATCAAGTTCCTGCTCCTGACAAACCAAATCTTTCCTTGACATATGTGCTGCCTGATTTATTCAAGTTTGTCAGTACAACAAGCGTGTCGCATGTCTTCTATTAGCAATCAGGTCGTACAATCCCCATTGACAAGACGGACAACAATCCAGTCTCGTAAAAGATTCATGACACAACTTAGCACTCTCTACTGCTTGCTTTCTCATAAAACCAGTGCAAATCCCATCAAAAATTTAGCAGAACCCCTGCCTCATCTGTTTAGGCCTGAAGCTAGTTGCAGGGACAACTCATTAGGGACAAGCTCATTAAAACCAGCCCTGGAGCAAAAGCAGTTTGTGAGTCTCCTCATTTTTATTCACTTTCACCTAGCCATTCGACTTTCGTCTGTTTCCCAGATACAGAGCTTCTAATGATTCTGTACAATAAGCAAGGCTGTTTTCAAACTTGTACTACACCCAGGATTCCAAAAAAATGCAGTTCCTTCCATACATAGAAGTGAATAAATAAATAAATAAATAAATTTGTAAGGTTTGGATAGTTTTATATTGAAAGGTAATATCAGAAAACTTAATGGATTCTTTTCTGATTATATTAGCTAAAGGTACCAATGCATAACAACTACCAAACACATGCTGAAATCCAAACAATGTATGGATGTGCAGAATTGATCAACATGCCTGAAAACTCTCTTATGTAGCACTATATTCAGCTTTTGATTTGGTATTTCTAACACCTGAGACACATAAAATACTTAACAAAAAAAAAAAAAAAAGGAAACGAACAAAACAAACACAGCAAGTATTTCCATTCTCTTTTGGAATCTGTGCCATAACAAATATTGATTAAATAAAGTGATTGGTTTTTGTTATTGTTGTTGTATGTTCTTTACCTTTCTGTCATTTTCTATAGTCCCTAAGTGAAACAATCTTAATTCTTGCCATGATCTTTAGCTGGGTAACCTTGCAAGTACTTTCTAAATTGAGTGCCCAAAGTTACGCACATTAGTAAGTAGCCCCATTTCAAATGTCTATAGGCCATCAATAAAATTTGAAAATCAAGGTTATCCACAGTTCCAAATGGTAGTGATCACACCATCTTGTGTTCATTGTAAAACCTTCCTTACTTCTCCTACACAGAGAAATTATGATGGTCAGCAAAAAAAATTAGACTTCTGTGATGACAAAAGCTTGTGAGAGTTGCACTGTACCTGTTGACTAATTTATACAGTTGAGGGGGAAAAACCCATAAGGACACATTCTCAAAGGTCAACTACTCCAACTGGTTTTAGAATAACTTAATTCTAACAAATGTTACTGTCACATGCATTGCATAACTATTCAGACATAGGTATATGCCCAGATAATGTATAATACATTGTTATTGTACATATAATACATTGTTATTATATATATAATATGTATAATACACCAGAGTGTCTTCTAAGTTCAGAGCAGCAAAGAATAGTCTGGACAAGAAGGGTGTTCCAATACTTCCACAGACCTTCTGTTAAAAGCCAACCAAATCTCACTCGCCCAGTTAAGTATTTAAGCAAAGACCTGTCGAGTCACCAAGCCCCTACATCTCACTCCAATCTCAGTGGAGTGTCTTTAAATTAATATTTTTGCCAGCATGTTAATATTCAATCACATCTAGTCACTATCCTTATATTCAGTGCACAGCACTATATACAGGATCCATTCTTATTCAAGTTCAGCCTCGGCTCATTTATGATTGTGCGCAACAACCTCACACAGTCTTTAGCCCATCACTCAAGGCAATACAGCATCAACGTGTACAACATGTTTCAAAATCAAAAGTTAAAAATGGATTCTTTTGCTTTATTTTATTTCTGTGTAATGCACTGAGAATCAAAAATATCCCACAATCTGGGATACTGCCACAGACATGTCTGTCATGAAATTTTTGTAACAAAAAGGCTGTTGCCATGAAAAGTGTTGCACCAGTGTAATTGCTCTACATTGTCAAGTGCAATGAGCACACAGCACCTCAACCACTGTAGGTAAATTGAAGGGCAGTGAAGCTTGTTTCATGAAAAATTGTTGCCTATTTGGACAATATAGAGTATGACTGACTAGCATCAAAACAAACTCTCACAGAGATCAAGAGTCCTAGCATATACACGACTCTCAGCTGTAGGTTAAGCAAATCAGTTTTACTTTGCACTGAAACAAATGAGGACCATTTACTGAGTAGGCTAAGGAACAACATAGCAAAAGAACTGTACCTTTTTTGATTATCATAGAATCATAGAATATCCTGAGTTGGAAGGGACCCTTAAGGATCATCAAGTCCAACTCTTGACACCGCACAGGTCTACCCAAAAGTTCAGACCATGTGCCTAAGTTCACAGTCCAATCTTTTCTTAAATTCAGACAGGATTGTTTCATTTTTTAATGAAAATCTCACCATCTCTTCATTCAACAGTCTTCAGTGGGGACACAATTAGTGTACATTCATGAGGCACACACATCATTAAAATAAAGTCTTATTTGAGAAACAATCATGTTTTATTCTGACCTGCCAGAGTTCAAGAACTGAGTGTTTAGGCAACACGTAGACATACGGTTTAGTTTTTAGGTAGGTCTGTGTGGAGCCAGGAGTTGCACTCAATGATTCCTGTAAGTCCCTTCCAATTCATAATATTCTTTGATTCTACGATAGTGCTGTGTTTCGTCCTGTCCCCCAACAGACGAAAGTTACAATATCATCAACACAGACCAAATACTGAAACTTCATGAAAAACTAGAACTTAGGGAGAAAGTTATTTAAAATTAAAATAAGACAATTTTTAGGAAAAAAAAAATACTTTATCAAATTTATTAACTCAAGTTTTCAGCATTTATAAAGCATTAAAATAGCCTCATTTATTTTTCTACTAGTTTATGTCTCTGTTAAAATATTACTTGAAGGCTAAGAATATACATGTCTCATAAAACTTTCTGTAGATATGGAATCTTCAAAAAACAGGAATTTGTAAAGAAAACAATGACAAAACAAATGCATTCAAAGTGAGAATAGCAATATTACTTTTCTCCTTTTCTCCTGTAAATCTTATCATAAGAGGAGCTTAACAACAGGAGGAGTGAAATTAAAATGCTTTAAAAACAACTAAATACATATTTAATAACGTTGGCTTTTTGTTTTCAGACAAATATGGGAAAGTCTCATTTAAGCGTTATTATACATTTTCAAAGGCACCCTAGATATAATTCTGCTTATACATTTACATAAAACATGTAAGAGAAATAGAATACAATTAGTTACCATATTTTTTCTTTTATTTTTTCCTAAGCTATTATCTTAGAAAAACAAGTAATTTTTCAGCTTCCAAGTGGACTATAAAATACAAGGAAATTCAATGCAGAGCATTTGGAAATTATATGAATGCATCATATATGTCAGTTTAGGTGTGTGGAAAAAACTGAAAACAAATGGTTTTCAAATAGTATCATTACTGCAATACTGAATGTTAATATATCAAGAAAACTGAAAGATGTAAATAGTTAATTTGGATTAAGCAAAGTTACTTGTTATCAGCTTTTAAGTATCTCTCCTGGTGAACTTGCTCTACAGCACTAATATTATTTACAAATATCATGACATCTTTTCCTGAAGATCTTGGAAGTGCACCAATTCTATTAGACAGGAATTTAGCATTGGTCTTCTAACCAAAAACTCAATGACTTCATTGAACTTCATTACTAACACAACTTTCCCTTATTAAAAATTCCAAACAAACAGGTGCTTCACACTAGGCCTACTTCTAAAATTGCTTTCTTTTTATTCCCAGGGATACATCTCATGCAGTATAGATCAGTCAGGCATTGACAGCACATCACACTTTGACAAGCTGCTTGGCTCTGTTTAAAGTCTAAGTTAGGCCTTGGCCCATCAAGGCCATGGCTATTGAATTATTGACAGCCTCTCACTGTGGTGCTAAGGGAAAGAGTACTATAGCCTCAGTTCAATAAAGATGAAATGGAAACCCTTTCTGAAGCTTACTTTAGCACGTTAAAGGAGTTTTAATGGTCTTGTTTAAAATTCAGTAAGAGAATACATTAGACTGATTACATTTTCACCAGCTAAACAAAAAGTTTGGGGTGTTCTTCAGATTTTAAATGAGAGGAAAACTACATGAAGTACAAATTAGTCAACTCTTTGTCATAAATCAAACATTTCAAAATAATTTATAATCCTCCAGTTTTATGTATTTCACAATTTTTCACCTCTCTGTATCATTACACATATTGCACCTATGCAATCAAGCATTAACACTGATACTGAGATTCATCATCTGAAAATACAGGCTGGCTTTCATAATAGTTACTTTTTGCAGATGCGATTAAATCTACAAGTTAATGCAATGGCCAGTCCATGCTTCCAATATATCAACTGCATTAGTTCCCTCTCTCTTTTCTTCTCCGGCTATCAAAAGTGCAATATAAAGGTGCCAGTAAGAAAGTGGCTGCACACTGTCTGGTTTTTGTTTGTGTGCTTGTTTGTTCTTTTACTGGAACTGTTCTATATAGCAAATCACCATTCTCCTAAAACTAGCTGATTAATATTAACAATTCTGATCTTCTTACATAATCTCTTTTCTTCTTCAGATTTATACCTGTCAAGCTTTACTTGTATTTTAATAGTTGATGTCAGACAAGCAACAAGCAGAAAGTTCCATCTCAGGACTATAATTTAAAACACAATGAGACTCACATCAACTGTCGCACAGACTTGCGGAAAATTATTCCACATGGACTTCTAAAGTGCATCCTAAAAGCTTCAAAGAATGAGTACATTTTTAAAATAATTTAAATTGATGATCTTTTTTTTTTTTTTTTAAAGCAATTTGTCTAATGTGACCTTATACTCATTTCTCTCCAACATCACTTCCAATATGCTGCCTCCTGTCAAATCAACAAAGAGAGCCTAACAGCACATCTAAATTTGTGTTCATTTGCCTTCTGCAGGATTATCTTTGCCATGTCAAGCATTATAAGTAAATCAAAGATGCTTCTCAGGGGCTGTAAGAGTAGGGCTAATCTCCAGACAAATATTTAGAAGGCAGCTTAGCCTATTCTGGCTTTAATCGTTTCCAACTGATTTGACTTATTCTAATTACAGCCTTTATGCTATAAAAGACGTTTTTATGTTGCTGAGGAGCAGTTTCACTGCAAATATGTGGAATTTTGCTGAGTTTCTGTTCCCATGTTGATTATGGAAATGGTACTCTACAGCTTTCCTTTAATTAGAAAAACACACTGCACAAAGCATCAACAATTTTTAACATTAATAACAGAGTGACAGTGTCCTTTTGTACATCTTTAAATAACTCTTCAAAATATGACACCAGAAAGCCACCATTTCCCACTTGGGTATCATACTAAAAGCAATTTTCACATTTTTGCATGTTGTATTTATTCAAACACAGAACAGCATCTTTGAAGAAGCTGTTAAGTAATTTAACATAACAGAATAAGATAATTAAACTTCTGGATAGTTTATGGTGAGGTGCTTTCCAAGTCCACAAACTTGGAACATTCAAACTTATATGCAAAGCAAATTAAACATATCTTTTGACGAATCAGACATCATGGTTATTTGTTACCTTTATTACATACTTACCATGCTATCGTTTCCCATAATGAACAGACAGCTGAGATAAAACAATTCTGCTTTGCATCAACACAGGCTTTTCTTGCTGTTTAACAGAATTCTAACTGTATTTCCTGAATGCTGTGACAGAAATCAAGGTGGAGGAGTCACAGATCTTATGTCCTTTCCAACTTCAACTCATTGCTAAATAATGCTTCCCTTTATAAGAAAAGGCCTTTCAATTCAACACAAAGCTGATCCTGGAAAAAGTAGGTATGTTGCAATATATATAGGGCATGGAATAATATGTAACAAAGGCATGTAATATGAATACACTGCTATCCCTCTGTTTAACAGACAGCTCTAAACAAAATAGTTACCTTCCTCTCTCTAGGACCAGAAAGGATCAACTTTGATATTTTGATATGATGAAAAAAATAAACAGAAGATTAAAGTACTAACAAGCTGGTATGATTTATTATTATTATTTACATACAGAAAAGATGCTTTGGGAGTTCAAACAAGGAAAAAGCAACTCTTACGTCTCTGCCTTGGATATGCTTACTAAAATATACATGCCACTTTTAACACTGACTGCTCAAAGTGGTAGGCTGCTAGTACAACTTTATATAACGTATTCTGAAAATAACAGAAGCCTATGTAGAATAGACTTCTGTAAGTTATTTAGAGCATGGCTTTTAACATCTCTATGAAACACTACTAGGTAACACTACTACACAATTCTGGGGACTTCTATAACAAATCTCCAGGTTCCTTTAATTTCTCTGAAAAGGACAGACCTGTTGACATGATCCTGTTAAGTGTCACCAAAATATATATATATATATATATATATATGCGCCCCATTTCCTAAAACAAGGTGCATAAATCACTCAGTCATTAGTATGACTTTTTAACTTACTGTCACAGAATTATAACATATAATTTTTATATAGACAGGAGGAATATAACTCCTGGCAACAGTTGCTACCAGAGGTCTCCAAAGCGAGGATATGATATCCAGCCTACAGGAACACAAGCATGGGAGAGCTGAAAACAACAGATCCATGGCTAATAAAAGATGAGCAGATATTGGAATTGTTCAAAACCATTTTAGTTGCAACAAAGAAAAAACATCTAACATAAAATGCACCATTTCTTTCAACGTATATCAGATGCTCCATATACAGTGAATGTTGATATTTGCAGACTATTTAAGAAAAATCGACTTGTAATACCATGCTAAAAATATATATGTAAAGTATACCTACTACATGTACCCTAGAGTAAGGAGGAAGAAGTCATCAATATCAATATCATGTTCCCTGGCAATCGAGCACTATACTTCTCCTGGCAAATAACTTGAGACGTCGATTATTTGATCCCCTAAAAAGGGAGCAAAGGGAGCAGTGCACAACAGCAGAGAAAAGCAGGAAGATAGCAGAATTGTGCACGCAACTTTCATTGTTGTATTATTATGAAGGGTCATTCTCTGAGAGTTTACTGTCTTTTTCTTTGTAAAAATTAAGCCTGAACTACTAATAACTCTTTGATTAGACTGTTAAGATTTCAAGTACACTACTACTCTAACTTAGAGATGTGTGTTCTGTGCATTTAGTAACGTACACTGGTTTTATTATCCACTAACTTGAGTTTCACAATGTTAGAAATACGTCTGATAAAACAACATAGCAAATGATCAAGGAGCAGAATTCTGCCATTACTATGTTTTTGAAGTGGATACTCTTTTTATACTTTATCAGAACAATAGGACAGCTGGTGGAGCAAATGCAAGCTACTGCATATCCTGTCACAGTAACAGAACAAGTTATATTAAGCTTCAGATACACCACCTGACTGAAAGTGAGTCTAGAAAAGAGGTGGTCTCAGGGGATTATGGAAACACCCACAGGAGATTGTATTAGAGCCCCAGTAGGGAGTGTATTAGGAATACTTCACATGGATTTTTGGAGATCGTGATGGGTCTCAGAGGCCAAGAGTCTCTTCTCTAATGCATTGGGTAGATCCAATACAGTTTCAAGAAGCATTTGGATAACACTTTCATAAACATGGTCGGATTTTTTGGGTGGTCCTCTGGGGACCCAGGAGTTGGAGTCTATGATCCTTGTGGGTCACTTCCAACACAGATATTTCGTGATTCTATGATTCTTTTTTTTTTTTTTTTCCTCAACTGTACATCCTCACATTGTCCATAGAGCTTTTTTTTTTTTGGCATGAAGACCTAGTGTTAAAGCACTCAGAAACAAAAAATTAAGAATATGACTGCTCATTTACTTGGAATATCTTTGACTGGGCACATGTTACACCAGTTCTCCAAAGACTATTGGCTCAGTTGGCAGACCAAATTTATTTTGGTTTAGACCAACACATTTCTCATGTGCCAGTATCCAGGCACAAGAATCAGCCTATCACAGAAGAAAAATTCTTTACATCAGCCTTATAGTCGTATAGTTGAATGCCAGAATTATATCCCCAAAGCCCTGCTATCTTCAGGGAACTTTCAAAGGACGGGGTTGAAGAACAATTTTTGCCTATAGCTTTCACACTGCCAAATCTCTCAAATTTCCCACAACCTAAATGGTAACCAAAAAAGTCCCTCAGGAAAGAAAGAAAAAAGGTTTACTTTTACATACAGGGAAAATTAAAACTCATAAAAGAAGAACTTAGATAAGGAAATACCTCAGGAAGGAGCAAAGGGGATGAAGTTGATATGGAGAAGCAGTTATACTTTTTAAAAGAAAAAAAACCAGCTGGATGTCATATGGATATTACATTTTATACTTTATAGATTACATAAGCATCTATCTGCAGAAGATGAAGGTAAAATCTTTGCAAAAAGCATATTATCTCTTACCTACTTATTATTCAGTCTTTGCCCCTGAAACATCTGATAGTAGTCAGTTTCGAAGACAAAGGCTTGACCAGAAGAACAAAAGACACACTCTAAAATACAAGCAATGGGGTCACTACCATTTTACTTAAAATAGCTAAATCCCACCCAAAAATTGATAAATTAACATGGTTAATTTATTTCTATGGTTGTTAAACTTTACTATAATATTCAAGCAAGAAAAATATCCTTGACACTTTCTAGAAATTTTAATATTCTCATATAAACAGAATAATGTTTTGCAATAACTATCAGAACAACTTATGCCTTACGTTGTCAAATTTGCTTTCTTATTTGGGGTTTTGTTTCTCTTTTTACATATATCCACTTCCACAATCAAACCATAGATAATTTCAGGAAGAATAAAGATTTGAATAGTGTATACAATTATGTATCCAAGCTTATTTAAAGAAAAAAAAAAAAAAAGTAGTAAATGTAGTGCTAGAATTCTCAGACATTCTAAAAAAGCTAGAACCAATTCTCCAGTAAATAACTTACATGCTAACAGCTAGCCTTTGTCCAAAACCATCATCTTTGCCATTTAAGTTACAAAGTACTTAGAATGTCCTGTGTAGGACATGTGATGTTCCAAAAACAGTTCTGAGCTGTCCTGATTTGCATTTATACTAGCACAGTATGTATTTTTAAATAGGTTGTAAATATGCTAACAGGGTATATAAAAATGTACTGGAAACCACAGAATTACCCATGAACTTCATCTTCTTCCCTTTATTTAATGCCATAGTTTAGTGATAATTTTGTAGAGCAGATAGTGTTTCTGAAAGATGGTCCCAGTCATCCAGTTTCTAACTGCCCACACCAACCATTGCACCGCGCTCTCACAGATACCAGCCTTGTGAATGCATATAGGTGAACAAGACTGGGAAATTGACTTAGCTTAAATTAACCCAAAAGCAAACAGACTAGCTTCACCCAGATGATTTTCAGGATTTGGTTCAATGAACACCTATCAGGCACAAGGAAGGGTGGGACTTCCTTAGTCATTTGCAGTGACATCTTTTTTCTCCTTACAGGTGAATGAGGTATAGGCTCTGATTTTCCCACTCTCCCCAGAAAGCAGCTATGCAAGAGATTAATTGGGCATACAAAAGAAGATTCAGTTGGCCTTTTGCAAAGCTCTTTCTACTACAGGAGAGAAAACAGTGCTAGAGATGCTTTGGTTTGCTGTAACTCCAAATGTGCTCAAAAGAACAGTAATTCTCTAGAATTTGATTATAAATATATTCCAGTATTACTGAAAATACGAGCCATGGTTAGTCAGTCACATCATTTTTGGATTCATTGAAGCCTTCCCTCCCTCCCCATCCCTAAAATTGCAATAACATGAATGCCACAGACCTGATTTTGCTGAGGTACAGCATGGGGCCCAATGACAGAACTGCTTATTCCACTGGGATTTGTAAAAGCCTTTCATCAGAAATGAGACCCTCAGAAGACCTGACACCCAAGTCCAATCAGGTACGCTAAAGTCTGACCATTAAAGAAGAAGATGCACAAGCAACAAAGGTCATGGTTTGATTGTCCTAATTGTAGTACTTCTGCATGAAACAATTCAATTTCACCCTTAGAGACCAAACAAAGTTTTCTCATCGGGAAATTACCAAAGCAGGCTTTCCCACCTCTTATCAATTTCCACATTTTTATTCTAAAATCACAGATGATGCAAATAAAACATCCCAATGCTATTTACACAGTCACTGTGAAGCAAGCAGCTGCACTTTGAAGGAACTATAACATCAATGTGCTAACAGATGATTCACTGACATATATGGAAAAGAAACTACATGCCAGTATTGTACATCTCAGGAATTGGGAGTACCTGCAACCATAAATAGACCATAAATGTGTTTCTGTTGTGATTTCCTCTGGTTCTGGACATGTTCTAGGGCAGGTTCGATCTGAAACACACTCTGTGGTCTTTGTCCTTTAGTATTTGATGCACCTGGGTATCTTTTCCAGTGATTACAGGAGAGGAGACTGCCTGCCCAAAGCTTTCATCCCGACACAGCCTCAGGACATGGTCTAACAGGTTACCTGGAACTGGAAGTCACTATAACGTGCCTCTACCTAAACTTGTGATTCCACAGCATGCCTCAGAAGAAATGTTGTACTTCTTACACCAGGTAGGGCTTGAAATATAGAAGTTTACCTTTTAGATAAATACTATCTTTAAGTTTTAAACCCCTAAAATAATGCCATGTTCTATCACAATAGCTCATGAGATTAAAAAATATGTATTTTTTTGCCTTTATAAGTCTGGAAATTTAAAATTTCAACTGTTTCAACAGGGTTTCAGGAAGTCAAAAAACCTCCTTTTCTTATGAAAATGGCACAGAAAAAAAAAAGATGGGGGGGGGAACTGAAAACTGTTGTTCAGTGTCCTTTAAAAGATTAATTGGTCATATTTCACTTAATACTAAAGTACACTAATTACAAAAATAAACAAAGCAGACTTCAAAGGCCTGGCTATTAAGCAGTGCTATGGCTGTGGAAGAGAGATACCCTGACAGGCAGTAGCTTAGAGCAACATATGAAGTAACTATATACATCTCCACGGTTCTGTATTTTGTACCTCTAAAAAAAACAAAAAACAAAAAAAGAAAACAAACAAACAAAAACACAGAAATAGTTCTGAAATAAATTTTTGTGCTTATGGTTTAATGATACCAGAAGCTCAGCAGCTTCTATATTGTATAATTTATCTCATTTTTAAAGTTTAAAATTTGCCACATAGAAAAGGGAACACAAACTAACATACATCAGAACATAGTTTATTCATCTGTCTTCCATTTCCCTGATGAGAAGACAAGTGTTATTATTTGGCTTGCTTATGGAAATGTATGGAGTACATTTTGCATGCATATTCATATTAAAAATACGATAGCACAATGCAGACAAAATGTAAAAGACTGAATGATTACAGAGTTCCTCTTCATCAAAAACCTCCTGCAAAATGGGATCCATAACAGAATTCAGTTACAGCTTGGATTTCTTCATGATCAGGCCAAGAATTTGACACAAGAATTTTTGGCTTAAGCACCTTCTATCAGGGATGTGATTTTTTTGTTTCTTTGTTTTGTTTTATTTTGTTTTGTTTTTCTATATAGCTGGCAGCTTCATACAAGAACACAGTAGTATGGGAAATGAAAAACAAAGAACAGTGATTTTGGAGTGACCTACTGTTACTGTTCTATCCACTTTTGCCAGGCAAGTGAAAAGAGACATAAGCACGCCAATGGAATGTGTTCATACTTTGCACTTCTCTGAAATAAACAAAAGCATTGACAATAGCATTCTGACATAGAGCTAAGCCATCTCAGTTGTTTTTAAGAGAAGATGTTTGCTTGAAGAAGTACCTACAAAATCCATGATACACTGCTGACAAATTCCAGAACCTATGACACTGTGCTTACATGTATGTTTTATGACATCACTACATCAAGATGCATTTATCTAGCTAAGTGTGTGTATAAACCAATCTCCCAACAATCTAAAAGCAGAAAGTTTTGTGCAATTTTGTTTGTTCTTGTCCTACAGGATCAAATCAGACAGGCAACTATGATTGCAGGTGACAATTTTGATGTTTCTGTCTCTCTCACCAGGATGAACAGATTAAGTCAGAGACAACGCTTAGCTGTTATGTGTTTTCCTACATTTTTAGCACTCTACTTCAATTTGTTAATGCATGTTAAAATATAACCTGCTCATATTATATACTGTAAAATACATAAGTAAAAAACAAACAACAAAAAAAACACTTAATCATCAACAAAATTAACCCCAACAATTGAAAGAAGATAAAGAAATTATAAGGATAAACAGAGATTGTTAGATTGCTAGATAAACCTTGAAATAACTACAGATGCCACCTCTTTTGTACCTTACTCCTCAATCAATCTCCTGAAATAAGGAGATGTGCTTGTTAGCTGCCACCTTTGTGTTTCTGCACTTGAACTAGCAATTGTAACTTGATGGTAACCTTAGTTACAGTGCCTGTAACACAAATGTAGCTTTAACACCTACCTCACTGGTAGGATCCATAAAGTCAAGAAATTGCAGTTGAAACACTATGCAATATATACGCATTGTACTTGATGCATGCTGTGAATCCTAGAAAAGGACCCTTCATTCACTGACATCAAAAAAATAAACCCAAGTCAACTTGCTGTTGGACATTTTGAGACCGTATGTCACTAAAGAGGTCTTTTCAATCCATTATTATAGTTTCTTTAAAACAAATGAATTACAAAATTGAAGAATTCTGGCAATAAAGAATACAATCCTAAGTATTTTAAATATTTAAAATAAAATTCACAAATGCTAAGGAATGCAGACTTCAGGGTGAATATTCTGCATCATACCAATAAAATATGTGCCAACTAATACTTGTTATGTTTTACAGGTATGTCAAAATAAAATACACATTTTATGAATTTTTTTAGTCAGGTACATCTTTTTCTTCATTGTCATTGATACTTGGAAAAGTTACTTTCCTTATCACCTTTTCATTGGTGCTGTTCTCATTTGTAAACATATTGCATCATCACCTCTGAAGTACTACATCAGTTACCTGTCGCCAAGACCTCAATTTTAATAATGCAAAGAGAAATTAGAGTCTACTTGCTTATTGGTGCAGGGTGAAAATTGTCAGCAATGTTAGTTAGGGTTACATGCACACAATGATAAAGATGAGACCTGTTTGTTTCATTATTTTGTTTTCTTCTTTTAGTATTTTGCTTCATACTGTTTTCTATTTTTAAAAATTCTCATTGCAATGTTTTAATAGGAACACGAAACAACATTAAAATAGCACTAGAAGCTGAACACTGTTATTAGATAAAAGTGGCTCTAATGCATTAGGAGGTGTTGAGTTAATAGGAAAACAGCTTTGATTCACTAGCCCCTGTCTAACACGCTACTACAACAGAAGTAAAAAGGCAGTAGGCAACTCCCCTCTAATCACCTCCTGTTAGCTGCAACTATAGGCAAATTGCTAGTGAGGATTAAGTGGGGAGACTATCACAGGATCAGTGTCAAGCAGAAAAAAGACTCAATTTGTGAGCAATCATGACTCCCTAATCACTTCCCTAAGAGCTTTAGGAATTACTAACAGTAGTCTTTAGAACTGTGGACACATCATAAATACTGACCTATAGAAATAAAGAAGCTCTTTTTATCATGAGATGTGATTGTGATAGATGGATAGAACAGTTAAGTACATAAATAATAAAGCAATTGAAGGCTGAAAAATAATAAATAATTCATGCTCACAAATGCTGTACATTCTTGAGATTACTAAGATTTAGATATATGTGTCTCAACACTGAATTCAAACTGAGATAAACTAAGACTTGCATGGTTTGGAGGCAGACTTACAGACAAATCTGTCACCATTACAATGTGGTCAAAGTGCCCGTTCTACAGCAATACTGTTCCACAAAGATCCTACCGATTACATATTTTCAAGCAGTTGAAAATACAGATTAGTTTCCTGCCAATTACTTTATTTGCAGTTGTTTTTATACAAAGATTTTATTTTAGAAAGCACAAAATTCATGAGTATCTGTAAGTGTTCTGTTTCATTTTTTTAATTGTAAAAAATAATAACAAAATGAAAAATGCAAATACAGAAAATCTCTTACTGATACTGATATTGGCTTCAAGTTTTTATGTATTGTAACACTACATTAGATTACAAAATTCAATAAAGACTACCATCACTAGCTTCATAACGCCTGACAGATCTATAATTGCTGTGGTGAAAATCCAACATGCT